>NC_051424.1:32367134-32379634 GCF_015228065.2 Penaeus monodon | reverse complement strand
TTGATTTATTGTATTTCTCTTGCATATTCGTTGCTCATTTAATTTCTTTGAGTATATTGCATTTTCTAAATTTTATTTATCTATTCTTTCTTCTCTTCTCTCTCTCTCTTACTCTCTCTCTCTCTCTCTCTCTCTCTCTCTCTCTCTCTCTCTCTCTCTCTCTGTTCATTTATGTATGTCATATTTTTCTACCCGAATTCTTAGAATCATAATAATATTTGGTGATAATTGTCATCTTATCACCAAAATCATGATATTAATTTCGATATTACTATTCCTTTTCTGAAATATCGTGACCAGATACCAAATTTGTCTTTCCATTTTTTGTCTCTCTTTTAATCTGACTTCATCAAATCTTTTCGTTCATTTGTGAGGTGGCTTTTATGCAAATTCGTAATATGTAATTTATCGGAAGCAATTTGCATGTAGATTAATCTCTGCTTATACATATACATATCGGTGTACTATTGGGTGCCTCTCTATTTATTCAGTGTCAAATAAACCTCTCTGTTTGTCTGTGTCTTGGTCTGTCTGTCTCTGTTGCTCTGTAGGTATGTTTGTCTGTGTACACATACACACGCGCACACACACACACACACACACACACACACACACATACACACACACACACACACACACATATGTATGTATATATATGTGTACATATACATGTATATATACATGTGTGTGTGTACGTATGTATACATATATACATACCTATCTCTTTTTCTCTCTCAGTATAGATTTATACTTAATAATTTGAGAGAGAGATAGAAAGAGAGAGAGAGAGAGAGAGAGAGAGAGAGAGAGAGAGAGAGAGAGAGAGAGAGAGAGAGAGAGAGAGAGAGAGAGAGAGAGAGAGAGAGAGAGAGAGAGAGAGAGAGAGAGAGAGAGAGAGAGAGAGAGAGAGAGAGAGAGAGAGAGCCACAGACACAGGCAGAGAGACACAGACAGAAAGACAGAGAAACAGAAAGACCCAGAGATTCAGTGAAAGACAGGTAGGGACAGAAACAGACACAGAGAGAAAGACAGAGACAGAGAGAAAGAAAGAGAAAGAAAAAGAGAAAAAAGACTCCCTTGGATCTGCCTTCGAAGCCTCACACACAAACATCTGCAAGCACTGAAAATTACATTCGCCTCTGCAAGCATAAATTGTCAGACGTAAAGCACCACCCATGACTGCACGCAAGCAAACGCAAACATACATTAGCATGAGCACGTAAACTGCTACCATTCAGTTGCAAACAAGTCATGCACATAATTAACAGTTGTAAAATATTGCACACTATTTTTGGAGTTTACGTACGTGCCCGTGTGTGTGTTCGGGTGTGTGTGTGTGTGTGCGTGTGTGTTTGTGTATTTGTGTATATATGTGTTTGTTTGCTTGTGTGTGTGTGTGCGTGTGTGTGCGTGTGTGTGTGTTTAAAATTTGTTTGTGCGTATGTGTGTTTGTGTGTATGTATGCGAATATGAGTGTGTTTGTATATACTTGTGTGCATTTATGTCTTTTCGTCCGTGTGTACATGCTTATATGTAAACATGTATATCTGCAGGCAGTGACAATTATTTCAGCTACAGTTTCATTTGCGTTGGGAAATGTTGATACTTGTAAACATACACAGCAGTGGTCCCGAATGAATATTCATGCACGCAGAAATATCCTTGGACATATGTACTTGTGCTTAATTCACGTGTTTCATAGAGCTGGTGCACGTAATGGTGTGCTGTTAACAACTACAAATGCAGATCCTTACAATAAAGCAGTGGCAGGAACGTTGATGGAGGTACAATGCATATTTTGTTTTTTTTGGCTTTGTCTTTGCATTTCTGTCTTCGACTCTTTTGTCTGTCTGTTTGTCTGTCTTTCTACATGTCTGTCTACCTGACTGTATGTCTGTCTGTCTATCTGTCTATCTGTCTGTCTGTCTGTCTGTCTGTCTGTCTCTCTCTCTCTCTCTCTCTCTCTCTCTCTCTCTCTTTTCTCGTTTTCCTTTTCTCTTTCCCTTTTTTGCGCCATCTTTCTCACTCTCCCCTTCTCTCTGTCTTTCTTTATCCCCCCCCTCTCTCACTCTCCCATTCTCTCCCCCCCTCTCTCTCCTTCTCTCCCTCTTTCCCTCTTCTTCTCCCTCCCTCCTTCCTTCCTGCCCTCTGGCCTTCTCTCCCTCTCTCCTTACTTCGAATACAATCATCAATTCCCGAAAAGAATCAAACAAAACAAACAAATAAACAAAAGCCTCCTAACGCGTCTGGCCTCCCCCCCCCCCTTATCCCCCCTCCAGCCCTTTTACACCCCCCGCCCCCACCCTCCAATCCTCCCACTCACGTTAGCCGTTGCAGCAAAATTGTTCCTGTAAATTCAATTTCAAGCGGATAGATCTGAACTATTTTATCCCCCCCTTCCCCCCCTTCCCTCCCCTTCCAGTCTCCTTCCTTCCTTCCCCTTCTCCTTTCCCCCCCCCCTCTACTCTCCTCCCTCCCCACCTCCACCTCCTCCTTCCTTCTCCACCTCCACCTCTTCCTTCCTTCTCCACCTCCACCTCCTTCCTTACCCCCTCACCTCCTTCCTTACCCCCTCTACTCTCCTTCCTTTTTCTGCTCGTTACCCTTACCTATCCTTCCTTCCTTCTCTGTTTATTATCCCTACCTCTTAACTCCCTTTCTTCTCTGTCCTTCCCTTCCATTCCTCTCTGTCCCTCCTCCTTCCTTTCCTCTCTGCCTCTCCCTCTATATCTTTCTCTCTCCTCTACCCTCTCTCTTTACCGCTCTACCCCCCTCGCTCCCTCTTCACACCCCCTCCCATCACTAAATACCCCCTACGCCCCTCTTTTTCCAACACACGCACCCAACATTTACCCTTCGGTTAAAGAGTTAAAATATCCTATTAACGGAAGACGTGGAGTTGGAGGGAGAAAGGGGAAGGGGGAAGGGGGGGAAGGGGGGAGGGGGATGGGAAAGGGATATTGGGAGTGGGGGAAGGGAAAGAGGAAAGGGGAGGAAGATAGGGAGAAGGGGAAAGGGGGGATTTGGGAAGGGGAAAGGAGGATGAAGAGGAATTGCCGATAAAGGTGTTGGAAGTAAAGAAGGAAGGATAATTAAGCCCTAGGGAAGACGAAAGGAAGCAAGGAAGAGCGGATGGAAAAGAACAGGGAGAGGAGGAGGAAACAAAGAAGTGGGAAAAAGGAAGGGGGTAGACAGATGAAAGATGAGAAGAGTTATCGGGGAGAGGGAGGAGGGCCGCTGAAGGGGTAGGATGTTTTAAGAAAGAGGGAGGAGCTGCAAGGACCAAAGGAAGAGAGGGAGGGGAAGAAAGGAAAGAGAAGGGGCAAACAAAGGAAGGAAGAATGAGTGAAGGAAATAAGAGTGAGAAAGGAGTTGCAGGAGATAAGAGATAAAGGGATAAGGGACAAGGGACAAGGGATAGGTAGATATAGAGAGAGAATTCCCAAGGAAGAAGAGGGAGGCGGGAGATTGAAGTGAGGGGGGCGAGGGGAGAGGGAGAGGGTGGGTATGTAGGAGAGAGGGGGTAAGGAGGAGGGGGTAAGGGGGAAGGGGTGGGGGGTGTGGGTCCTCATGAACCGGCTTAAAGAAGTGTATATATCCGGTTGAACGAAGAACCAAAGCTTCCAGGGCACCGCATGAATATTCGGTTAAGGGAAGACTGGCGTGAAGGAGGAGGAGGAGGCGGAGGAGGAGTAAAGAAAGAGGAAGAGAGAAGGGGAAGGGGGGGAGAAGGGAGGAGGAAAGGAGCAGAGAGGGACGAAAGAGAAGAGAGAGAGAGAGTGGACATGAAGAGGAGGAGGAGTAAGGTAAAGGAGTGGAGGGATAAGGAGAAGGGGAAAGAGAGAGAGAGAGGATGGGGGAAGAGGAAGATAAGGAAGAAGGAAGGAGTAAGGAGCAAGGAAGAGAACAGAAGGGAGAGGAAGAAGTTGCAAGAGGACTGGAGAGGAAGGAGAAAGAGGAGAAGGAAAAGGGGGAAAAGAAATAGGAAAACGATAAAGGAAAGGGGAAGCGAAAGAGGAAGGAGAGTAAAGAGGGAGAAAGGGAGAAGAGAGGAAGGAAGAGAGTATTAGGGATTACGAACAGAGTAAGAGGAAGGGAACGGAAGAAGGAAGGAGAGAAGTGACGAAGAGGAATAGGGGAAGAAGGGTGAAAGAAGAGAGCAAGAGGAATGGAGAAAAGGAGAAGAGGGGAAGGGGAAAGGGGAGGAAGAAATAGTTAAGGAAGAAAGAGGGAGGAAGTGGAGAAAAAGGGAGTGAGTGAAGGAGGAAGAGGGGAGGAAAAGTGAGAAGCAAAAGGGGGAAAAGGAGAAAAGGGGAGAAGGGTTTTTAACAGGGTTTCCGGGTGAGATGGCAAACACTGTCACACGGCCAGATTAACATGGATAATCCGGTTAACGAGGGACGAATACTGCGATATTACATGGCCTTATCGGAATATTTCCTTATTCTCTCGTTCTTTCTTCGTCTTCTTCTTTTTCTCATTCCATTTTTCTTTACTGAATCTCATTTTCTATTCTTGCCGATTTTTTTTTTTAATCTCTTAAAGTTTTTCTTTTCTTAATCTAGTTTTCTTTTTTTTATTATTATTATTTTTTCTTCTGTTTCTACCCTTCCCGCTTTTCTTTCTTTTTCTTTTCCATTTCCTCCGTCTCTTTCTTCTTATTTTTCTTCTTCTCCTTTTTTTCCCTTTTAATCTACTTTCCTGTCAATGAATATCTGAGATTTTTTTTCCCTTTTTTAATGAAAGAAAGAAAGAAAGAAAGAAAGAAAAAGAAAAAGAAAAAGATAACGAACAGTCCGGTTACTGGTTTTCCGATAAAACATCCGGCTCTTGTATCGGTGTTTGTGGGGGGGGGTGAGGGGAGAAGGGGGAAGGTGAGGGGAGAAGAGGGGGAGAGAAGAGGGGGGAAGAAGATGGAGAGAGAGAGAGAGAGAGAGAGAGAGAGAGAGAGAGAGAGAGAGAGAGAGAGAGAGAGAGAGGGGAGGGGGGAGGAGAGGGCAGGGCAAGGGGAAGAGGAGGAGGAGGGTTAGGGAGAGGGAAAGGGAGGAGGGGATGAAGGAAGAGGAGGAGGAAGAGGGAGGAGAGGGGGAGAGGGAAGAGGGAGATGGAAAGGGAAGGGAGGGAGGAGAAAGAGGAAGAGGGAAAGGGAATAGGGAGATGAAAAGAGAGAGAGAGAGATAAGTAGATAGATAGATAGATAGATAGATAGATAGATAGATAGATAGATAGATAGATAGATAGAGAGAGAGAGAGAGAGAGAGAGAAAGGATAATAACAGGGATGGGATAGAGAGGTCGATGAAAGAGGGAAAAGAGAAAGAAGAGGGGGGGGGGTGATATGGGGAAATGAGAAGAGAAAAGGAGATGGGGAAAGAGGAAAACGAGAAGAAAGTGAGGAAGTGGGAGAGGAACGATGGGCGAGGCGGAGAGGGAGAGGGAAAGGAGAAGGAGGAGAGAGAATAAACGCTGTTTAAGGAGAGGAGAGTAATGAAATAATGAAATAATGAAGTAAGACCAGGAGAGAAAACGAAGGAAATATATAGACAAAAAGAAAATGAAAGAAAGAAAGAAAGAAGAAAAAAAGGAACAGAGGCGGAAAAGGAAGAAAGAAGAAAGAAGGGGAGAGAAAGTTGGCAGAAAGAAAGTGGAAAAGGATGAAACAGCGAAGAAAGATGGAGAAGGAGAAGAATAAAGAAGAGCAAGAGGGAAGAATGAGAGAGCGGGGAGAGACAAATATTTACTGCATACCAACATTGCCTCAATTTTTGGAGCCTGTTCTTTTTTATTATAATTTTTTCCCTCCTCCTCCTCCTCTCCTGCCTTCGTTCCTTGTTTGCCAATATTTCTTTATCATTCTTTTTATTCCTCGCGTTTTTTTTTCCTTCTTATTGATAATGTTTATTCCTTTTGCTCATCCTGTGTGACGTCATAGCATTTATTTGTTTATTTATCGAGTTCTCCCAGACCGTTCTCGTATGCGCGGATTCCATGCAGCCCTGAATCCACAAGAACGCGTGACGTCATTGTACCGCTCGATTAGATTTTGTTTCTCTCGTTCTGTATCTCATTTCATTTCATTTCATTTTCATTTCATTTCATTTCATCATATGTAATTTCGTTATGGTAAAGACGATTGTCCATTGAATTGCGAGCATGAATATAATGATAATGATGGCGATTATAGTGTTAACAATAGCGATAAGAATAACGATGATGATGATAATAGTAATAATAATAATAATAATAATAATAATAATAATAATAGTGATGATGATAATAATAATAATAATAATAATAATAATAATAATAATAATGATGAATAATAATGATAAGAATAGATATAATAATAATAATGATAATGGCAATAAAATAATAATGATAATAATAATAATAATAATAATAATTATGATAATAATAATAATAATAATAATAATAATAATAATGATGATAATGATAAGAAAAACAACAGTGATAATGATTAATAATTATCATTAATATCATTATTAACATGAAAATAATTTTTCCCCTTATAGAGGCTTTAATTATTATATTTAAAAGGCATTCAGTATAAAGTTATGGCACATCTTTTAATGCGATAACATTTTACTATACGAGATAAACACTTTCAAGCACACACACACACACACACACACACACACACACACACACACACACACACACACACACACACACACACACACACACACACACACACACACACACACACACACACACACAGTCACACACAGACACAGACACGCACACACACAGTCACACACACACACACACACACACACACACACACACACACACAACCATACTTTCTCTCTCTCTCTCTCTCTCTCTCTCCCCTCTCATTCTCTCTCTCTCTCTCTCTCTCTCTCTCTCTCTCTCTCTCTCTCTCTCTCTCTCACACACACACACACACACACACACACACACACACACACACACACACACACACACATACACAGGCACACACACACACACACACTCTCTCTCTCTCTCTCCCTCTCTCACACCCACACACACCCACACCCACAGACACACACGCAAACACTTTTACAGTCATTCAGAACATATGTACGCAAAAAAGACGCCCATAGTCCCACCTCACATTATCCTTAACCTCAATGTAATTAAAAGATTCTTTCATCTATGCGTTTAATTAGATCATGGTCTAATCACGAATATTATCATTATGCTCCCTTTTAACGCAGGAGGAGGTGATACCATTTACTTACGGGTTGCGCTATCGATTTTATTCTCCTAACAAATTCGCTTTATTTCCCTGAATTATCATAAAAAAAAAACATTTCCTAACTCTTCAGCTCTCTCAACTAACTTCCGGACATTTCGATATGTCTCGGATGCTTCTCGGCAAAGTTTGCAAAGTCTGCAATATGAGAATGATTTAAGGTTGATACAAGGCGAACGAGATGCGTGGGTTGTGTGTGGAAGGTTAGATTGGTAATTGGTCTCGAGTTGATGATCTGATTTGCGTGTGTGTGTGCGTGAGAGAGAGAGAAAGAGAGAGAGAGAGAGAGAGAGAGAGAGAGAGAGAGAGAGAAAGAAGAGGAAGAAGAAGAGGAAGAGAGAAAAAGAGAAAAAAAGACGAAAATAAAAGAAAAGGGAAGGGAAGAGGGAGATGAGAAGAAAAGGAAGGGGGGGGAGGGGGGGGGGGAGGGGGGGAGGCGGGGGGGGAGGGGGGGGAGAGGGGGGGGGGGGGGGAGGCGGGGGGGGGGGGGGGGGGGGGGGAAAAGGGGGGGGGGGGGAGGGAAAGGTGTCCCCCTTTAGAGAAAAAAGACAAAGGCGTTTTTTTTAATACTGTTAAAAATCTGGTTTTAGGGAAATAGTCTCATCAGATCCCTTTTTATGGGTTTCTGATACCAAAAGAGCGGGCCCCCAATTTAACCAAATCTTTTTAAAAAAGTGGTGGATGTGATTTTCCCTCTTGGTATATTAAATTGCGTTATTTTTACAGAACATTATCATTTATATACAAAAGATATACTTTCACTGTATGCCCCAAACAGGAAACATAAAAGAGAGGGATAATAATACAAAAGAAGAAGAAAAAAAAAGCGAAAACGATCTATAACACGTGTGACAATATTTCTGCACGGAGTCATCCAACACAGATGACACTTTGGACCTGAGTTATACAGACTTTCCCCACGTGCGATGGATTTCTATGTCAAATCAAAATATCTATCACAGACAGACAGGTTGATGATTGCATAAGAGATAGATAGACCGATAAATCACCGGTAGAGAAAGAGAAATATATGGAGAAAAAGAAAGGAAAAGGATGAATGGAAAGAGAAAGAGGAACGAGGAAAAAGAGTAAAAAGAAAAGGAATGAGAGGCAGAAGGTGAGAAGGAAGGGAGAAAAAGAGAAAAATAATTTAGGTGAAGCTGACAGCCAGGTGGTGAGGAGAGGTTGTTGGGGGTAGGGGAGAGGGAAGAGGCAAGGGGAAAGGGGGGGAAAGGAGATGGAATAGGAGGAGGAGGGGAGGAGAAGGGAGGAGAGGGAAGGGAGGTGCAAAATCCGAAATGAAGTTGGGTTTTATATAGAAAAATCTAAATGAAAAAATCGGGGATCGGTGTCTGGCATCATCACTCAGTGGGAAATCTCCACAGATTATATTTTCACGTTTCAGCTGCTGGAACACGCGACGGGAGGAGGAGAGGGACGAAAGAGAAAGCGGGAGACGGAGAAAAAAAGGACAATAAAAAGGGAAAACAGCCATAATAGGATTAATTTCTTACTGTAGCCTATTTTTTCCATTTCATCTTTGTGTACACGTTACTGTTTGTTTGTTTTTGTTCAAAAACTGGTAAATGATTTGACACTGAAGGAGGGACACAGGCAAAACACACACACACACAAAACCACACACACACACACACCCCACACAACACACACCACACAAAACACACACACACACACATACACACACATCACACAAAGGAAATGATATGTAAAAGATATTGATATAGATGCTCACAGTAGATAGACCCTGATAGATAAAAACGATAGAGGCCAGCCAGCAGGCAGTCAATACAAAAAGTACAGAAAAACCTTAACACTATATCGTCACCATCCTACATAAGGATGGCACTATAGCAATATTCGATATACATACATGCGTAATCATACATGAGCACGAATATATACGGACGAATATGAAAAAAAAATCATCGAAGTGGTGTGGAATAGTGAGGCAAGGTAGTTAGGATCATAATAAGGTGTTGGCAGAGAGAATCGTTCAGTTCCTCATTGAATACAAGTAAAGGTAGCATGTTTTTTTCTGACTGTACAAATGCTTTTTCTGTGGACATAGATGGCTGTACAACCAAGAAATAATGTACAGATTTATCACCAGTATTATCATTATGATTTTTATTGTTATCATTCATATGATCATTTTCAGCATTATTTCTATTATTATCATTATCATTATTGTCAGTATTATCATGATCAATAGCATTATTGATATTATCATTATCGTAATGAATGACGTTATTCTTATTCTTATTATTAGCCTTATTCTATTTAGTTATTGTTATCATTGCTATTAGTATTATTATCATAATAATCATTATCACTGTTAATCATTACCAGTAATATTATTCTTATATCTTTATTATCATTATCATTAGCATCAAGATTTTCACTATTATTATCATTATCATAATTATTGCTATTATTATTATTATAATCATTATCATTATTATTGTTATTATTATAATCATTATCAATCATCATCATCTTCATCATCGTCATTATTGCTATATTATAATTATTATTATTATCATTATTATAATATTCTTATTAATTATTATTATAATTATTATAATATTATATATATGATAATTGATTATATTATATATATAATAATAATAATATATAATACATAATAATAATAATAATAATGATAATGATAATAATAATAATGATAATAATAATTATTATTATTATGATTATTACCATTATTATTATCATCATTATGATGATTATGATGATAATGGAGATTATCATTATTACTATTATCACCACTATTATTATCATTACTATTATCATTACTATTATCATCATCATCATCATTATTATTTTTATTATTATTATTATTATTATTATTATTATCATTATTATTATTATTATTATTATTGTTATTTATTTTTATATTAATTGTTATTATATTATTATTCATTATATTTTTATTATATAATAATAATAATAATAATAATAATAATAATAATAATAATAATAATAATTATTATTATCATTATTATTATTATTATTATTATTATTATTACCATTATATTCATCATTATTGTTGTTATCATTATCATTATCACTATCAGTATCATTATTGTCATTAATATTAGTAATGATAATAATAATGATGATATGATCATATTCATTATTATCATTATCATTGTTATTATTAGTTACGATTATCATTACTGTTATAATTGTTATTATCATTTCTATTATTATCATTATTATCAAAAACAGCATCATCATCATTACCTTTATCTAATGATCACTATCATTATCATAATCACTATCACTGATACCACAATCAACCTCTTCATTTTTCCCCAATATCGTATCTAAATCTTCCCTATAATTCATTTATTTTTAGTTTAAGTCTCAAAGCTTACTTTCTTAACATTACGGTCGAGAGAGAGAGTGAAGTTTAGGCTCATCTTTCATTTTATCTTTAACATTATCTTATTCTTATTTTCTCTTTAACATTTACGTAGACAAACGTTCCTGGGGGGGGAGGGCGGAGGGCGGAGGGGGTAGGGGGAGGGGGGAGTTTAATTAAAATGCAAATGGATAAAGAAAAAAACAACAGATAGGATTTGCTTAATTCCAGTTTCTGATGGATTTTTTTTTAATTTTGTTTTGATTTGATTTGATGTTTGTGTGTGTGTGTTTTGTTCTCATAGTTGTATTGTTCTGATCGGCAAAAATAAGTATGGAAACGTTAGGAAGTTGAAAACTGGCGCGTTGTCCCGTAGAGTTATGCACTTCAAAGAGGGAGCCATGTGAAGGAGTCAGCGAATCGTTATTTCAAAGCGTTTAATTATGAGAAAAAATAAAGCATGTAAGTAAGAGTAAAATATGATTGAGATTACGTTTAATAAAACAAAATAATAGCTCTATCATATCAAACATATTATATGAAAGCGATTTCACTAATTTGTTTTCATTAGAGAAACAACTCATAATTATAAAAAAAATATCACCAATAAAAAAGAAAAACAATTGATTATCAAGTTATTTCAGTCATCGGTATTAAACACAGAACTCATTACAATAACCTTATATTTCTTTGCAAAACAAAGTAAAAAAAAAAAAAAAAAATCCGGTCAAACACAACTATCGAGTTGGAATTTCCATGAACAAATATTAATTTTGTTCAAATGTTCATGGATCCGGACATATGTGCTACATTCATAAAACTTGTATATTTCCATATGAAATGACTAGTTGGTATCTTTTTTTTATTCGCCCAATATAGAAATATACATATATGTTAAGCTATTTCATTTCATTAAAAAAATATATGTGAAAGTGTATAACCAAAACGATTTTTTTTTTCAGATATATATTAGATTTATAGATATTGAGCACCATGTACAAGTGTGTTGTATGTGTGTTTGTAAATGTGTGCGTATGTGTTTCTTTGATTGCTTTAGCATGAGTGTGTGTTTGTGTGTGTGTATATGTGTGTAAACGTTTGCGTAGGTTGCCCATTTTGCATGTGCACGTATACTTGTGTGTGCATGCGTGTGCATGTGTGTACGTGTGTGTGCATGTGTGTATGTATGTGTGTGTGTGTGTGTGTGTGTGTGTGTGTGTGTGTGTGTGTGTGTGTGTGTGTGTGTGTGTACGTGCGTGTGAACATTTACACGTATGTATGTGCATGACCAATATGTATGTGTATAGACTTACCCATTTCCTGCTATTCCACGTGTGCATGTGCATGCACGCACATCTATTTGTGTGCGTGATTACGCGTACCTACCGGAGACCTCAATCGTAAATTAAACATTGTAGCTTGACATTTCGCAATATGCTAATTCACTACTGAGTTACAGCATTACGTGCAATAAAAATACAGCGGATGTATAAAGCTCTACAAATCGATCCAAAATGGTTATGTATGATAGGAAATGAAAAGTTAATCAGGCTAATGTATGTTTCAATAGAAATCCCAAATGAACGATTACATGAATATGGAAATGAGGAGATAATTACATAAATACATAGACACACACAGGAGAAAATATATATTTCGTGCATCACACCTCGCCATCTGTCTCCTGTCTGGCGCATATGTTTGGGTAAAACTTATATATTACGTTTTTTTTTCTGTATCACTCATACCCGTCCCTCTCCCCACCCAACCTCATATCTCTCCTTTGTCTTTCTTTATTTCATTCTCCTTATTTTCCTTTCTTTTCCTATTTCTTCTTCGT
>NC_051424.1:32357134-32359634 GCF_015228065.2 Penaeus monodon | reverse complement strand
AATGATAGGTACATAGAAAGGGAGGAGAAAGAGAGAGAGAGAGATAGAGGAAATAAGACCAAAGGTGGGAACAGAGAAGTAAAAATCATTCGGGGAAACGAATGAGGAAGAACAGAAGGAAGGAGGGAATAAAGAAAATCAAAGGGGAGCTTAAATTTCGATGAACAAACGAACAAGGAAGAGGAAGAAAGAGGGTGGAGAGCAGAGGAGAAAGGAGATGGAAAAGAGGAAAAGGAAAAAAAAGAAGAAGGAACAAAAAAAGAGAGATTAGGAAGGAAACAGAAAGGGGGATAGGGAGGGAAGGGAGGGAGGGAAAGGGAAAAGGAAAGGGAAAAAAAAAAAAAAAAAAAAAAAAAAAAAAAAAAAAAAAAAAAAAAAAAAAAAAAAAAAAAAAAAAAAAAAAAAAAAAAAAAAAAAAAAAAAAAAAAAAAAAAAAAAAAAAAAAAAAAAAAAAAAAAAAAAAAAAAAAAAAAAAAAAAAAAAAAAAAAAAAAAAAAAAAAAAAAAAAAAAAAAAAAAAAAAGGGGGGGGGGGGGGGGGGGGGGGGGGGGGGGGGGGGGGGGGGGGGGGGGGGGGGGGGGGGGGGGGGGGGGGGGGGGGGGGGGGGGGGGGGGGGGGAGGGGGGAGGGAGGGGGGGGGGGAAAAAGGGGAAGGGGGGGGGGAAGAAAAGGGAAAGGGGGAAAGGGGGGAAATGGAGAGGGGGGAAGGGAGGAAAGGGAGGGAAGGGAGGGAATGGGAGGGAAGGGGGGGGACGGGGGGGGGAGGGAAGGGAGGAAGGGAGGGGAAGGGGGAAGGGAGGGAAGGGAGGGAAGGAGAGGAGGGAAGGAAAAGGGGAGGGAAGGGAGGGAAGGGGGGGAAGATGGGATGTGAAGGGAAAAGGGAAAAAGGGAAAAAGGGAAAGGAGGGAAGGGAGGAAAGGGAGGGAAGGGAGGAAGGGAGGGAAGAGAGGGAAAAGAGAGGAAGGGGAAAGGGAGGGGGAGAAGACCGGGGAAAAAGGGGGGGAGGAGGAGGCGGAAGAAGAAGGGGAAGGGAGAGGGGAAGAGAGAGAGAGAGAGAGAGAGGAAGGAGAGGAGAGAGAGGGGAGAGAGGAGAGAGAAAAGAGGGGGAAAAAAGAGAGAGAGAGAGGGAGGGGAAAAAGAGAAAAAGAGAAAAGAGAAGAAAAGAGAGAGAGAGAGAGAGGGGGAAGAGAAGAGATGAAGAAAAGGTGAAGAGAGAGAGAAGAGAGAGAGAGAGAGAGAGAGAGAGAGAGAGGAGAAGAGAGGAGAGGGGCCGAGAAAAGAGAAAAGAGAGAGGGGAGAGAGAGAGGGGGAGAGAGAGAGAGAGAGAGAGAGAGGGAGGAAAGAAGAGAGAGAGAGAGGTTCAGTGGCAGGAATTTCGGCGCTGAATTTAAATGGCCGGAAAATCGCTTTACCCCTTTTTCATTTTCTCATTTATTTATTCTTTATTTTTATGGTGCGTCTGTCTTTTTTTTTTTATTATTATTATTTTTTTTTTTGTAACACGTTTCGTATTATCTTTATTCGTTGTTTGTATAGATGCGTACATATATACAGCACTTATGTATACATACTGTACGTACATACATACATATCTACACACAGACCCCCTACACTCACATACAAATACATATAGATGGATAGATAGAATAATAAATGAATAGATAGAAACGTAGAAAATGCAGACGAATAAAAGTAAATAAAAAGAATAAATAAAGAGATGAATAATGAGTGAACAAATGATCAATGAATGATAAATAAATAAATAAATGAAGAAATAGATGAATAAGTAAACAAATAGCAGAACAATAAGAAACAAAAAACCAACAAATCAATGAACGATAAATAAAAAATTAACTAAATAGATAAAATTGGAAATATGCCAAAAAAAAAGAAAAAAAAAAAAAAAAAGAAAAAAAGAAAAACAAAAAATGAAATTAAATAAAAATACTTCAGAACAACACACAAACAAACAAAAAAAAAAAACAACAAAATAAACCCAACCCGAATTTTTCCAAACCAAATAAAAGCACCCGCAGCGTCACTCCGGATAATATTGCAAAGGGAAATATGATCAACGTAATGCAAGGCGAAAATCAAAGAAAAAAAAGAACTGGGGAAATCATTTCATAAGAGCAGTGTCAGGGATGGCCAAGAGGGAGTGCCGAATGGTTAATGGAGTGGAAGAGAGAGAGAGAGAGAGAGAGAGGAGAGAGAGAGAGAGAGAGAGAGAGAGAGAGAGAGAGAGAGAGAGAGAGAGAGAGAAAGAGAGGAGAGAGAGAGGGGAGAGAGGGAAGACCAAAAATTGATAAAAATAGAGGGGGTAAGAAAATTGAAACAAAAGGAAAGACGGAAAAAAAGATAAAAGCCCGGAAGTAAAAAAAATATAAATAAAAAATAAAAAAAAAAAAAAAACACAAACGAACTTTAAAAAAATTTAAGAAACCCCGATAAGTGTATAAATTGTTATATAGAATTAATAGGAAAAATTAAGAAAAAGGGAAA
>NC_051424.1:32337134-32344634 GCF_015228065.2 Penaeus monodon | reverse complement strand
CCATATTCCTCCCGGGAGAATGATTTAGGCCTACCTGTCACGAGGTTATTTAGGCCTACAGGTAACCATTAACCATTGAAGAGGCGCAGATGCAGCGTTTGACGTTAAGGAATTTCATACGTGGGACCGAACCTCGCTTTGCCAGGGAGAAAAGGGAGGGAAATTTTGAGATATTATTTATGGTCATTATCTATTTATTCCTATAATTACTTATTTATTTATTCATTATTCTTATTATTACCATTTTTGTTATTATTAGTATTGTTATCATTATTATCAACGTTATTATTATTGTTATTATTATTATTATTATTATTAGTATTAGTAGTAGTCGTAGTAGTATCATTGTTAATAATAATAATACTATTATCATCATTATTATTATTATTATTTTATACTACTACTACTACTACTACTACTACTACTACTAGTAATGGTAATAATAATAATAATAATAAAATAATAATAATAATAATAATAATAATAATAATAATAATGATTATTATTATTATGATTATTGTTATTATTATTATTTTCGTTTTCATTACTGTTATTTTTGTTATTGTTATTATCATTATCATTATCATTTTTATTCTTATTCTTCTTATTCTTATTTTATTTTACCATTGTTATTATCATTATTGCTATTATTATCTGTTAGCCATTACGTTTATTGCTGTCTTTATTAGTATTATCATTATTATCATCATCAGTATTATCAGATTACTATTGTCATCAATATTATGATCATTATTATAATTATTATCATTACCGTTATTATTATCATTATTGTTATTGTTATCATTATTATCATTATCATTAATACTATTATCAATAAAGATAATGATAATAATAATAATAATAAAATGATAATAAGGATAATAATAATAATAATAATAATAATAATAATAATAATAATAATAATAATAATAATAATAACAATAATAACAATAATAATATTATTATTATTATTATCATGATTATTACTATTATTATCATTATCATAATTATTCTTATTATCGTTATTATCATCATTACTATAACTATTATCATCATCTTTATTTTCATTATCATTGCTGTTATTAATAATATTATTATTATTATTATTATTATTATTATTATTATTATTATTATTGTTGTTGTTGTTGTTGTTGTTGTTTTATTGTTGTTGTTGCTATTACCATGAATATAATTATTATTATCATTATTACCGCTATCCTAATCATCATCATCATCATTTATTTTTGTTTACCTTGAAATATAATAAAGGACTGTCCACAAAAAGGACATTTCCTGATGTATTTGTCAAAAAAAAAGAAAAAGAAAAAGAAAAATAGAGAGAGAGAGAGAAAGGGAATGGTAGAATGAGAATAAGAAATGGAAATTGAGAAACGGAATATAAAGGAAAAAAAAAAAGAAATATAGAAACGAAAGTAGATAGACAGATAGAGAAATATAGATGTAGATACAGATATAAATACAGATGCAGATATAAATTAGATATAGATATAGATAGATTGATAGAGAGATAGATAGCAAGATAGATAGATAGATAGATAGGTAGATAGATAGATAGATACAGATATAGATCGATAGATAGATAGGTAGACAGACAGATTGACATATATAAATATAAATGTAGTACAAATGTAGATAAGCATAGATATAGATAGGTTGATAGACAGATAGGTAGAAATAGTCAGGATGATGGATAGATAAATAGAGATAGTTAGGATGATAGAGAGATAAGTAGAGATAGTTAGGATGATAGATAGATAGGTTGAAATAGTGAGGATGATAGATAGATAGATAGACAAATAGATAAATAGACAGACGATAGATACACAGTTATATAGATATCTGCCTCTGCATCACGACACATCACCAGGAGTATATATGTCTATACACACACACACATATACTCCCACCCCACACAATACAATACACAGACCCAGACCATACAATGCACCTTTTACTGACCCCCAACAAACGTACCCCGGAACGCACACGCAAGAACACACAAGCAATACATTTGCTTTAATATTTGCAAGCACCCCAAAAAAAAGGTTTTCCCATGCACGGTTCAGGCTGCGCTGGAGGAGCAAGCAAATACAGGCGGACCGACCTGCAATTTATTCGGGTTTGGGAACAACGAGACACCCTCTATTTTTACTTCAAGTACCGAGGTTGTTGCTGTATATTTGCGGTTGTTGATGTGGTTGTTATTATGTGTGTGTATGTGTGTGTGTATGTGTGTGTGTTGTGTGTGTGTGTGTGTGTGTGTGTGTGTGTGTGTGTGTGTGTGTGTGTGTGTGTGTGTGTGTGTGTGTGTGTGTGTATGTGTGTGTGTGTGTGTGTGTAGGTATATGAAAATAAACAGAGGTTCGTGTATAAGCATATGTATGTAGATATACAGGCATATCTAAACACTGTACATATGTTTATACATACTTCCTCTCTATCTCTACGGTATTCTCTATCTCTCTTTCTCTCTCTCTCTCTCTCCCTCTCTCTTTCTCTCCTCTTCCTCCTTCCCACCTTCCCTCCCTGCCTTTCTCCCTCCCTTTCGTAAAGACACACACGTACCACACACACACACACACACAGTGCAACGCTCTCCCTCCCTTGCAGCGTAACATTCTCTCCTGTCTCGCGTACATTCATCTTGGGTCCTCCATTGTCTAACTCCTCTGCCCCCGGTTGAATTCTTGGCTGCAGGTCCGCCTCACTCCGCTGTCACCTTCAGTTCATCTAATAGAAAATAGCTTGCAAAAAGTCTCTCTCTTTATTACACCCTTCGCTATTAGGAGCATAAACTTCTATTTCTATCATGGTTAAAGATCAGTTTGTTTGGGAAAAAAAGGAAAATAGTTTGATGTTAGATTATCATATCTGAATCATACTCGTAGTTTTTATTTTTTGTTGTTCTTTTCATCAAATTTCATCATCCTATTTTCTCCAGCACTTTCTTCTCTCGTGGTGTTTGAATCGTCTGCTTCCTCGGGATCTCTGTTAGGCTTTCTGCAGGTCTCCAGGCCATTGTGTAGATTTTCCTGTCGTTTTCCCCAAAGCTTTGTGCCGAATTTACCTAACGTTATATATTCGTATTGCAGCAATTGTGGTCTTGCCTTTGTGTAAAACCAGCTTAAGTGCTGGTTTCCTTTTCTGTTTTACATCTTTCTTCTCCCCGAAATAAACAAAATTTCCCATTAACTTTCTGCTTTTCTGCCTCGTCTTCTTCTATTTTCTTCTTTTTCTTTTTTATCATCATCATCATCACCACCATCTTCTCCTTCTTTCCTCCTCCTCTTCATCATTATAATCTTCTTTTTTAAGACATCCAACATATCTCCTCTTCGTTTTAAACATTGTACGGCTATCATTATCATCTCAAGAAAATCTTCCTGGTTCCTCTTTTCCTTCCATATCTTACGAAAGAGATCCAATAACCTTTCCTTCCCCTTCTCTCCCCACCATTTTTATCAACCCAATCGACACTTCCCAAGTCCCTTCTGCTTTATTGCCCTTCCTTCTTTCGTATCGCGTGCTTTAACTTGATCTTCTCGCTCTGCAATATTGTGCATTCTTATATTTCACCCCCGGTCTGTCTCCTTTTTTTTCTTTCTTTCTCATATTCTCTATGTCTATTTCTTTTTTTTTCTTGTTATTTTTTTTCTCTCTCTTTTCCTTCCTTTCCTCTCTCCATTTCTTCTTTTCTTCATTTCTCTCTCCCTCATTTATTCCTTTCCCCTTTCCTCTCTCCTGTCCCCTTTCTCTCACTGTTTTTCTCTTTCTTGTTTTTCTCTTCTCTCTCTCTCTCTCCCTTTTCCTCTCTCCATCTTTCCTTTCTCTTTCTGCATCTCTCTCTCATTCATTCACTTTCATTCCTTCCCTCTTTCTTCTCCCCTGCCTCCCGTCTCTCTCTCACTCTTTTTCTCTTCCTCTCAGCGTTGAGCAATTCTTTGAAGTGTTCACGCCACTTTTCTCTCAACATTTTCTCTCTCCTGTAAAACCATGTCGCTCTGGTCTTTGATTACATCTCTCCTTCTTATGTCTTGCTGTTGCTTCTACCATATTCTTCCTGTTTTCTCTATACAAATACAAGCAAACGAGCAAACAAATAATAGCAAAATCATTGTCAGGTCCTCAATGTCTATTTTTTCCTTTTTTTTTTGGTATGCAGGTTTTCCTTCTGCTTTTATTGGTCAAGTCGGATTCAAAATTCCGGGAAAGAATTCCAAAATGAAAATTAAAACCGGCTCAGGTGTTTAGGAAATGAGACGACGCGACCTGCTGCGACCAGACCAAACACGATTTACTGTTTCTAAATGTTTCGCTCACTTGCCTTCCCATTTAGATCAGCTTTAAAGACAACAACAAAAGAAAGAGAGAGAAAGAGGGAGAGAGAGAGAAAAAAAAAGACAAGAAAGAATGGTCTGGATTTTTTTTTTTTGACGTGTTGGTTTCTGAAACGACAAAAAACAACAACAATAACAACGACAACGAAACAAACAACATAACAAGATAATGGACACGCATTGCATATCATTCACCTAGAAAAAGATAGAGAGAGAGAGAAAGAAAAAAGATGAAAAGAAGAAAGGAGACGAAGAAGAAGAAGAAAGAGAAGAAGAGGAAGAGAAGAAAGGAAGAGAAGAAAGAAAAGATAAGAGAAGATGAAGAGAAGATGAAGAGAAGATGAAGATGAAGAAGAAGATGATGAAGAAAAAGAAGAAGAAGAAGAAGAAGGAGAAAAGAAGATGATGATGAAGAAGACGATGAAGAAAAAAGACGATGAAGAAGGCGAAGAAGAAGAAGAAGAAGAAGACGAAGACAAAGACGAAGAAGAAAAAGAAGAGGACGAAGAAGAAGAAGTAGAAGAAAAAGAAGAAGGAAAAAAGAAGAAAAGATGATGATAATGATGATGATGAAGAAGATGATGAAGAATAAAAAGAAGAAGAAAAAAAGAAGACAAGGAAAATGAAAAAAAGAAGAAAAGGAAGCAGAAGAAGACGAAGAAGAAGAAGAAAAGAGAAGAGAAAGAAAGAAAGAAAGAAAGAAAAAAATATTATCCACCATTAACCATTATGCTAAGAGGAAACGAAAAGACCCTTTTTTTTTCTCTCTCTCTCTTTCACACAGGGTTGTCCAGTTTCCATGAGCAGCAGGATCAGTGTCCCCTCAGGATGCCTTTACACGAGATTAAGAGGGGGCAGGGCTAACAAAATTAAAGACTTTTTTCTTGCGCCTCGAAAGGACTACGAGGTGACAGGGTAAGAAAGACGTCCACCTCCCCCTCCTCCTCTTCCCCCTGCATTGCTGGTGTACCTTTCCCCCTCCTCCACTCCCCTCCCCCCGGCACGGTTTCTTTCTTTCTTCACCCTCCCCTCTCCCCTCTCCTCCTCTGCAGTCTCTAACCTCTCTCTCTCCTCTCTCTTCTCTCTCCTCTCCTCTCTCTCTCTTCTCTCTCTCCGCTCTTTTCTCTCCTTTCCTCCTCTGCAGTCTCTAACCTCTCTCTCCTCTCTCCTCTCTTTTCTCTCTCCTCGCTTCTCTCTCTCTCCGCTCTTTTCTCTTCTTTCATTCTCTGCAGTCTCTCTCCTCTCTCTTCTCTCTTCTCTCTTCTCTCCTCTCTTCTCTCTCCTCTCTCTCTTCTCTCTCTCCGCTCTTTTCTCTCCTTTCCTTCTCTGCAGTCTCTATCCTCTCTCTCCTCTCTCCTCTCTCCTCACGCCTCTACCGTCTCTCTCCTCTCTCTCTCCGCTCTTTTCTCTCCTCTCTCCTCTACAGTTTCTATCCTATCTCTTATCTGCCGTCACTCTGTTCTCCTCTCTCTCCCTTCTGCCTCCGATTTCTGCTTTCTCCCTTTAAGTAATCTATCCTCTCCTCTCTCCCCTCTATCCCCCTGTCCCTTTATTCTCTCTCTTTTCCCTTCATCCCATTCTGTCCTTTCTCCTTTCTCTAATTTCACTTCTCATACCACATTTTATTTATCTCCCTTTTGGCCTGCTTCCTGTATCCTCTTCCTTTACCGAATTCTATCCTCTTCCTTCTCCATTCTCTCCTCTTATCTCATTCTGTTTCTCTCCTTCCTCTCACCTCCCAGTTTACCCTCTCTATCCTCCCATCTCCCCTTTTTCAAATGCCTTCTTTTTCCTCTTCTTTCTCCCTTCTCCCCTCTCTCCCCTTGTCACATTCTATTTCTCTATCTTCTCCTTTCTGTCCTCTCTCCCCCATCCTCTTTACCCTCTCTCTCCTGCCTTTATCCATTTTATCCTCTCCCTTCACCCTTCTGCCCTCTCTCCCTTACCTCCTCTGTTCTCTTCCCTCTTCCCTCTGCCCAGTTTAGCCTCTCCTCTTTACTCTCTTCCTTCTCCCTCTCCTCTTTCTCTCCTCTCCTCTTCCCCTTCTCTACTTTCTTCCTCCTCCCCTCCCACCTCTCTCCTCTCTCTCCCCCTTCTCCTCTTTCTTCCCCCCCTCTCTCTCCTCTCTCCCCGAAACAGAGCGAATTCACGTGTAACTCAAGAAGCAAAAAGCCTCATCCATTTACTCCTTATCAGATGATGAGTAAATGAGAGCAAGCGGGAGGAACCTTAGTCTCTAGAGGAAAAGGGAGAGAGCGAGAGAGAGAGAGAGAGGGGGGGGGGAGAGAGAGAGGGGGGGGGGGGAGGAGAAAGAGGAGGAAGAAGGGTAAAGAGGAAAGGAAATTTTGGGAAAGTAGGAGGAAAGGAAGTAACGGGAAGGATGAAAGGAAGAATGAGGAGGAGGAGGAGGAGGAGGAGAGAGTAAGAAGGCGAGGAGGAAAGGAGGAGGAGGAGGAAAGGAGAAGATAGGATGAAAGTAAGGATGGGAGGAAGACGATGAAATGAAAAGACAAATAGCGACGTAAATGGGAAATGATGAAGAGAAAAAAGGAAGAAATAGGAAAGGAGGAAGGCGAAGGAGAACAAAAAGGAAGGTAAGAAAGGAAGAGAAGAAATGATGGAAGAAGTAAAAGAAAAAGAAAAAGAAAAGAAAAAAAAGAAACAAAAAAAAAAGAGTATGGGGGGGGGGAGAGAACAAGGGAAGAGGAAGACAGGGAAGAAAATAAAGGATAGGAAAAGAGAACGACGAAAGAGAAAGGAAGAAAGAAGAAAAATAAGAAGGGGAGAGGCAGAAGAAAAATGCAAATGAAATCTAGCTGATTACAGTTTCGAATTCGTGTTTTGGTTTCTCGCAAAAGATTCTATTTATTTTTATTCTTTTTATTTTTATCTTATTTTATTTTACTAGTTTTTTTTGAGAGAGAGGTGTAATATGAGAAAATAAGAGGAGAGAAGAGAAGAGAGAGAGAGAGAGAGAGAGAGAGAGAGAGAGAGAGAGAGAGAGAAGGAGAGAGAGAGATAGACAGAAAGAGAGAGAGAGAGAGAGAAGGAGAGAGAGAGAAAGAAAGAAAGAGAGAGAGAGAGAGAGGTAATATGAGAGAGAGAGAGATGGCTAGATAGATGAACGTAGATAGACTGATAA
>NC_051424.1:32308879-32323879 GCF_015228065.2 Penaeus monodon | reverse complement strand
GGAGGAGGATGAAGGTGGGTGGAGAGGGGAGATGTGGAGGAGGTGAAAGGTGGAGATGGTGGAGATGGGGAGGATTGAAGGTGTGTTTTTTTTTTTTTTTTTGGGGGTTCTGGTTTTTTTTTTCTTTTTTGGTGTTTAGAATGGGGAGATAGTGGAGGAGGTGAATGGTGGTTGGAAATGGTGAGATGGTGAGGAGGTGGTGGATATGTTAAATACGGTGGAGGAGGTGAAAGGGAGTGAAGATGGTGAAATGGTGGATGGAGGAGTAAAAGGTGGTGGAGAGGGTGGAGATGGTGGAGGAGGTTGAAGGTGGTGCGAATGGTGAGATTGTGGAGGAGGTGAAGGTTGGAAATGTGGAGATGTTTGGAGGAGGTGAAGGGGTGGAGCTTTGGGTTTTTGGTGGAAAAAAAAAAGGGGGGGATTTGGGTTGGAGGAGGTGAAGGTGGTGGAAATGGGGGAGATGGTGGAGGAGGTGATGTGGTGGAGAGGGTGGAGATGGTGAGGAGGTGAAAAAAGGTGGTGGAGAGGGGGAGATGGTGTGGAGGAGGTGAAGGTGGTGGAAATGGTGGAGATGGTGGAGGAGGTGAAGGTGGTGGAGATGGTGGAGATGGTGGAGGAGGTGGAGGTGGTGAGATGGTGGAGATGGTGGAGGAGGTGGAGATGGTGGAGAGGGTGGAGAAGGTGGAGGAGGTGAAGGTGGTGGAGAGGGTGGAGATGGTGGAGGAGGTGGTGAAAGAGGAGGAAGAGAATCAAGTACGGAGAAAGAGCAAGGAACAGAAGGAAAAAAGGCGAGGAAGAGGAGGAGGAGAAAAGGGAGGAGAAGGAGTAGGAAACTGAGATGGAACGTCAAGGCCAAGAGGAAATGGGGAGAAAGAAGAGGAGGATAAAGGGGAGAAGGAGAAAGAAGAAGAAGAGAAGGATAAAGGGGAAGAAAGAGGACGAGAAAGAAGGAGAAGATGGCGAAGGGGATAAGGAAAAAAAATTGACGAAGATTAAGAAGGAGAGAAAATAAGAGAAGGAGAAAATAACGGAACACGAAGGAGGAGAAGGAAAGAAGAAACGGATGAAAAGGAGAAATAGAAAGACGAAAGAAAAAATAGTGAAGAAGAGGAGGATGAAGAGAGGAAGGGGGAATGGGGAAGATGAAGAGAGGAACGAGGAATGAAGAGGAAGAGGAGGAGGAATGAGGAAGAAGAGGAGGAGGAAGAGGAGGAAGAAGAAGAGGAGAAATGAGGGGGGGAAGAGGAGGAGGAATAAGGAAGAAGAGGAGGAGGAAGAGGAGGAGGAAAGGAGGAGGAATGAGGAAGAAGAAAAGATAAAGACGGACGAGCATGTCAAGGAAAGAAAATGAGGAAGGGAAATAAATGATGAATTTGAAATTAAAATGAAAGGGAGGAAGAAGGAACAAGAAAGGTGAAAAGGAGGAGAGAAAGGAAAGGAAAGAAAAGGAGAAAGACAAACAAAATAATACAAAGAAGTAATGGAAGACCAAGAAGAGAATGACAAGAAAAAAGATGAGAGAATGATGAGCGAGAGAGAACGAAGAAGAGAGAAGAGAGAGAGAGAGAGAGAGAGAGAGAGAGAGATAAAGATAACAAGAAAGCCCCTCCCTGCCAAAAAAAAAAAAAAAAAAAAACGATTGTATAGACATACAGTCAGTACACACACATTATAATCATACGATATATAGATCCTTATAGATATATAGATATAGATATTAGAGGAGTATTATATATACTCTAATATATTATATATATATATATATATATATATATATCTATACACACACATATATATGAACAAGAAAACAAACAAAACAAAAACATACGAAAGAAGGGAAAAAAGCGAAAGGAGGAAGGAGAGAAGGACGGAAGGACGGAAGGAAGATGAGGAAGGAGGCAGACACCACACCAAGATCTCCCCATCGCCCGGATGCTGCAGAGCCTTGGGATGTCACCTCCAGCCACTCCCCGGAAGCAAGGATGTCCACGGGAGATGTGAGGAGAGGGCGGTAAAGGGAGGAAGGAAGGAAGGAAGAGGGGAAGGAAGGAAGGGGGGGGGGAAGGAAGGAAGAGGGGAATGAAAGGAGAGGTGAAGAAAGTCAGATGGGAAGGAAGGAAGAGGGGAAGGAAGGATGAGGGTAAGGAAAGGAGGGAAGGAAGAAAAGAGAGAGAGAGAGAGAGAGAGAGAGAGAGAGAGAGAGAGATTGAGAATGAGAGAAGAAGAAGAGAGAGAGCGAGAGAGAGGAGAGAGAGAGAGAGAGAGAGAGAGAGAGAGAGAGGGGGAGGGAAGGACCAAGGGAGACGGGGGGGTAGAGGAGGGAGGGGGTAAAGAGGGAGTTAACAAGCATACAAACCCAAGAAGTCTTCATTGATTTTTGATGGAGGAGGAGAAAGAGGAGGAGGAGAAAGAGGAGGAGAAAGAGGAGGAGGAGAAAGAGGAGGGTGAAAAGGGTGATGATGATGAGGAGGAAGAGGAGAAGGGAGGAGAAGCGAGTAAGAAACGACCAGGGAGAAGGGAGGGAAGGATGGGGACTGAGGACGAGACGGAGGAGAGGAAGAGAGGAAGAGAAGTGGGAAAAGAGAGAGGAAGAAAGGCAAAGGGGAAAAGAGGAGAGAAGAGGGCAGGGCAGAGGAAAGGAGAATTTGAGAGGACTGAAGTGGACACAGGAATGTAAAAGGAGAGTCTGGGGAAAATATTTTATATATCTACGTTTCTTATGCTATGTAAGATTTTATCTATGGCATCGAAAGTAATACAGTAAACTTGGGACACATTTATACATATATATATATATATATATATATATATATATATATATATATATATATATATATATATATAAAAGTATATATATATATATTATATATATATATATTCATATATAGATATATATATATATATACATATATCTATATATATAACATAGCACACACATTACATACACACATGTATATGTTATGTACCACACACACACACACACACACACACGCGCGCGCGCGCGCGCGCATATCTGTGGGTGTTTGTGTGTGTGTTGGTGTGTGTGTGTGGTTTGGAGTGAGTGTGTGTGTGTGCCTATATATATATAGATATA
The DNA here is from genome assembly GCF_015228065.2 of Penaeus monodon. NCBI lineage: Eukaryota > Metazoa > Arthropoda > Malacostraca > Decapoda > Penaeidae > Penaeus > Penaeus monodon. The sequence goes on along the minus strand of NC_051424.1, from coordinate 32,320,785 downwards.
TATATATGTAATATATATATAATATATATATATATCTATATACATATATACATATATATATATATATTATTATATATATATATAGATAATATATATATATAGATATATTATATATATATTATAATATATATATACACTACACATTACACACTTATTTATCTGTTCCTGACCATATTCAAAAGGAAAGTTCATATAAGTTTTATCCTTCCTGTTTTCTAGCCAATAATTTGCATCAAAAAGTTTCATCAATGATTATTAAGGGCATAGTTATATCGGCTAATTAATCAAAGGAAGTTACTCTTTGTGGCCGGGGGCGTGATATGTGTGTGGCATTACTGCCTTTGGGAGGGTACGGTTGTGATAAGAGTTTCTAAGTTTAGCTGTGTCCTTCTCCTCTCTCTCTCTCTCTTCGGCTACGAGCTCTCTCCTCGCTCGACGAGATAGCTCGACGCGCTAGACTGTATCGCTAGGCGCGAGCTATCTGCTATCTAGAGAGCGATATCGATATACTGATCGAGCAGAGAGAGAGAGAAAGAAATAAAGATAGACAGAGAGAGAGAGCGGGGGTTCTCTGGAGCTAGAGGCGTAGCTTATCTATCGAGCGAGCGCGCCTAGAGAGTATCTATCTCGACTGGGGACTTCTCGTCTACACCCCATCGCTATCCCGCCTCGATCTCATTCCACCTTATCGAGTGCACCCTCTCTCTCTATACCCACCTCTCTCATCTCGCTCTCTCTCCTTCCTCTCTCTCTCTCTCTCTTCCCCCTCTCCCTCCATCCCTCTTTTCTTACTCGCTTCTCTCTCGTCATTTTCCCTTCTCCCGCTCTCTCCCCTGCGCTCGTATCAGCTACTCGCCAACGGCTCTCGATTTTACCCGCCCCCCTCTCTCTCTCTCCATCCCTCTAGCTCTCCCTCTCTCTCCCCCTCTCTCTTTTTCCCTCCTCTCTCTCTCTTTCTCTCTCTCTCTCAATCTCTCTCTCTCTCTCTCTCTCCTCCTCTCTCTCTCCTCTCTCCTCTCCCCCTCTTCTTTCCCCCCTCTCTCTCTCTTTCTCTCTCTCTCTCAATCTCTCTCTGACTCCCAAAGAAACAATTACACAACGATTGGAAACCATCAGGAAAATTATGATCCAAAAAAAAAGAAAAAAGAAACAGAAGAGAAAGAAGAAGAAAAAGGATAAAGAGGAGGCAAAGTAGAAGAAACAGAGGAAGAGAAGGATTAAGAAAAAGGACGATTGGAAAGAAAAAGGCGAAAAGAAAGAAGGGAGAAGAATAGAAGGAAAATCGAGTGAACAACAGGAAATAAAGAATAAAAGAAAAAAAAAAAAAAAAAAAAAAAAAAAAAAAAAAAAACATACGAACAACTAAATAACACAGGAACCAGAGCCTTTCATCTCTTCCGTGCCAAAAGGTCACTGTATTTCGCAGTTGGGTCGAGTTTTATAGGTTATTTGAACCAACAATCGCCCTTGGGTTGCGCGCTTTTGAGGAGGCTCTGTCATGCGAGAATAGCTTTTCTGTCAGAGGCCGCAAGATTGATAATGGCTTGAAGTTCTTTTTGGGTATTAGTGGCTGGGTATGCTTGTATTTATGATGGATGTATGAATATGTCTGTTATATATATATGTATATATATACATATATATATATATAATATATATTTTTATTTTATATATTATATATACATATATATATATATATATTAAACACACACACACACACACACACACACCACACACACACACACACACACACCACACACACACACAACACACACACAGAGGCGCGCACACCCACAAAAAAAAAAAATTAAAAAAAACAAAAAAAGGTACGTACACACACAAAACATGGAACATTTTCACTACGGAATGGAAACGTTTAAATCCCGTTCCTACCGTGACTAGATTTTAATTTTACATGGATGTGGATAAGATTTCAGCATGGCAGTGTGTGTGGAGAAGAAAAGTGTGTACAGAGAAGAAGGGATAAAAGTGATGAAGACTGGAAGAGAGATATTATTGGAGAAAGAAAGAGAGAGGAGAAATACATAGGCAAGATTGGAGGAGGTGGAGGAAGAAGAAGAAGAAGAATAGGAGGTGAAGGAGGAAAAAGAGGAGGAGGAGGAGGAGGAAGAAGAAGTAGAAGAGGAGGAGGAGGAGGAAGAGGAGGAGGGGACGGAGAAGGAGGAAGAAGAATAAGAATAAGAGGAGGAGGAGGAGATGGAGGAAGAGGAGAAGGAGGAGGTTAAGGGAAGGAAGAATAGGAAGGCAGGAGTAATGAGGGGAGGGGGAGGAGGATAGGGCGGAGAGGAGGAAGGGGAAGAGGAGGGGAGGCATAAGGAGGGAAGGAGGTGAGTAGGGCGGAGTAGGAGGAGAGAAAAGAGGAGGAGGGAGGAGATGGAGGAGGAAGAGGAGGAGGAGGAAAGAAGAAGAAGAAGAGGAAGAGGTGGTGGATGATGGTGATGATGATGATGATGAAGAGGAGGAGGAGGAGGTGAATGAAGAAGAGGAGGAGAAGAAAGGGAAAGAGGAGGGGAAGATGAAAAGAAGAAAAGGAGAGAAAAAGGGAAAACAAATAAATAAAGAAAGGGAAGCGTGAAAGAAGAAAATAAAAAGGAGAACGATGAATAAAAGAAAATGAAAAGAGAAAAGATAACTAACGAAGGCCATTTGATAAAAAAGGGAAAGATAACAAGCAAGAAAAATAAGTAAAAAATGAAGGAATTATAAATACCGCGAGGAAGAAAAGAAAGAAAGAAAAAAAGAAAGAAAATAGAAAAAAAAACGAAAAGAAGATGTGAAAAAAGTGATAATTAGTGGAACAAAAAACAAGACAAGAGAAAAAAAGAATAAATAACAAAAGATAAAAGAACGTAAACAACAGAAGAAGAGGAGAGAGAAGTGAAGTAGAGGAGAGAGAAAAGATAGAGAAAAGAAGAGGAAGAGAACAAATAAAGGGGAGAAAAAAGAAAAAGAGGAGAAAGAGAAGAAGAAAAAGAAAAGAGGAGGAGGAGAAGGAAGAGAAGAAGAAGAAAGAGAGTAAGAAAAGAAGAATAAGAAAAGAGAAGAAGAAGAAGAAAGAAAAGAAGAAGAAAGGAGAAGAAGAAAGAAAGAGAAGAAGAAAAGAAAAGAAGAAGAGGAGGAGGAAACGACAGAGAGGAGGAGTGGATGATGAGGAGGAAGAGAAGTAAAGGAGGAGAGGAGAGGAGGTAGGAGGAGGGGAGGAGAGAATGAGGAGAGGGGGGGAGAAGGAGGAGAAGGATGAGGAGGAGGTAGGATGAGGAGAAGGAGGAGAGGGGGAGGGGAAGAGAAGGAGAGGAGGGGGAAGAGGAGTAGAAGGAGGAGAGGAGAAGGTGCGGGAGGAGGGAAACCCACAGGTCCGGCAATCAAAGGTCAATTTTCCAGCTTCGAGATCTCCCAACTCTCAGCTGGCGCGGGGGGGGGGGGCGGAACTCCCTGCTGGTGGGGGGGAGAAGGAGAGGGGAGAGGGGGGGAGGGGGGGGGGGAGGGGAGAGAGAGAGAGAGAGAGAGACAGAGAGAGAGAGAGAGAGAGAGGAGAGAGAGGGAGAGAGAAGAGAGAGAGAGAGGGGGAGAGGAGGGAGGAGAGAGAGAGGAGAGAAGAGAAAAGGGGAGAAGAGAGAAGAGAGAGAGGAAAATAGAAAAGGAGTAGGGTTCAAAGGAGGGGAAGAAAGAGAGAGAGAGGAAGAGAGAGAGAGAGAGAGAGGGGGGGGGGAAAGAGAAAGGATAAGTGGAGTGGGAAAAGGATAAATTGAGGAAGTGGAAGAGTTTGGGAAGTTTGGGAGAGGAGTGAGAGGAGAGAGAGAGGAGAGAGAGAGGAGAGAGAGAGGGGGAAAGGAGGCCGGGTAGGTGGGGTTGGGAGAGAGGAGAGGGATAGGAGAGGGGGAAGAGGATTAGAAGAAGAGGAATGGCAGAGAAAGGAGAAAAATACTGGGGCGAGGGAAAGGAAAGGGGAGAAAGGAAGGGGAGAAGGGAGGTAGAGCGTAAGGGAGAAATGGGAGTGAGGTTTGGGCGGTTGAAATGGCGGGGGAGGCTCGGGTGATTATGTGCGTGTGTGCGTTTGTGGTGTTGTGGTGTGGGTTGTGTGTAGGTGGGTTTTTTTGTGTGTGTGTGGGGTGTTTGTTTGTGTGGGTGGTGTGGTGTGTGTGTGTGTGTGTTTGTTTGTGTGGTGTGTGTTGTTTGTTTTTTGGTGTTTGGGGTGTTCGTTTGGGTGTATGGTGTGGTGTGTGTAGGTGTGTGTTTTTTTGGGGGGGGGGTGTGTGGGGGGGGGTGTGTGTGTGTGTGTGTATGTGCCCGCCGCGCGCGCCTGTGTGTTCGTGAGGTTTCGTACGTAACAGTATTTTTTTTCCCTTTTTTTAGTGTAAATTTTTTTTCCTTTTTTTAAACAACTGTCGTCATGATAAGGTTTCGAAATTATTTGTTGTTTTGCAGAGACTGACTTTGATATTCAAGGCTAAAGGAAAAAATATGGAATTTTTAAAAAATATTTTAGTTGATTGCCAATTCATTTTCTTTTTCAAAATGTTATATATATCCTGTCAGAAGAGAAGACGATCAATTTTAAATAAGCTTTTTTGGGGGGGTTTATTTACATTAATACTTCTGTTTCTCTTTCTCTGCGTCTCTCTCATTCTCTCTCTCTCTCTTCTCCTCTTCTCCTCTTTCCCCCTTTCCCCTCCTTCTCCTCCCTCTTTTCTCTCTCTCTCTCCCTCCCCTCTCTCTTCTCTTTTCTCTTCTTCCTCTCTCTCCCCCCCCCTCTCTCCCCTCCCCCCCTTCTTTTTTCCTCCCTCCCCCCGTCTCTCTCCTCCCCCCCCCCTCTCTCTTTCTCTCCCCCTCCCCCTCTCTCCCCTCCCCCCCCTCTTTTTTCTCCCCCCCCTCCCCTTTTCTCCTCCCCCCCCCTTCTTTTTCTCTCCCCTCCCTCTCTCTCTCTTCCCCCCCCCTCTCTCTTTCCTTTCCCCCCCCCTTCCTACCCTCCCTCCCCTCTCTCTTTCTCTCCCCCCCTCTCTCCTCCCCCCCCCCTCCTCTTTTTTTGACACCCCCCCCTACTTTTTTCTCTCTCTCTTCCTTCCCCACCACCATGTCTCTCACCCACCCCCTCCCCCCCCCTCCCCACCCCACACCAACAATGGCCCCTTCTTTCTCTTAGTCTTTCAAGATCTTCCCATGGACAAAAAAAAAAAAAAAAAAAAAAATAATAAAAAAAAGAAAAATAAATAAATAAGCAAAAATAAAATAAAATAAAATAAAAAGATTAAAAAAAAAAAAAATTGTAAGTTGAGACGAAACAAGTCTAGTGTGAACCTTAAATCCATAGGAGAGAAAAAAGGGAAGGGGCTTCTTGAAGTTAGAGCTGTCACGAAGCCTCACGAATTGCAAGACCTGAGGGAAAGTTGCAAGAAGCGGATTTTTTTCTGTCTCTCTGCCTCGGTGTCTGTCTGCGTCTTTTCTTTTTTTTTTACTTTGCTCTTTTTCTCTTCCCTACTCCCTCTTTCTCTCTAAATGAATAGATAAAAAATGATAAAGAGATAAAATTGAAATAGTTTAATACATTCTCCCATACACAAAACACACACAAACACCACACCACACACACACCCCCACACACACAAAACCAAACACACAACATTATATATATAATATATTTTATATTATATATATATAATATATATTATTTTCATATATTTTAAAAAATTATTATATATTTGGGATTTTAAAAATTATATATATATTTATAAAATATTTTAATATTAATATTATATAATATATATATATTATTTTAAAATATTATATATATACATAACCCCACCCACACCAACGACCATAAATGATCATCGGATTATAAAAAAACAGAAAAATTTTTTGATATTATCTATATAAACGCCCCTCAAAGTTTCAGTTTTTTTTCAAATTTGTCTTTATAATCCAGCTCTTTTTTCCCTAAAAAAAAAAAATGCTTAAAAGGGCACGAAGTTTTTAGATCCCCATCAACACTCTATATCCTCAATTGCGTTACACTGTCGCCCCAAAAAATTAATGCTCCCCACATTTTTTTCAAAAAATTTTAAAATAAACATTATTAAATACCTCTTTGTGACAATAATATATTAATAATATAATATATATAATATATTATATAATAATATATTTTTTAAATATAAAATTTTTTAAATATTTTTTTTTTTTCCCATGTTTTTTCTTTCCCTTTTCTATTTTTTCTTTTCTTTTTTTCTTTTTCTTTTTTCTTTTTTTTTTTTTTTTCTTCTTAAAAATTTTTTAAAAAAAAAAAAAAAAACAGGGTTTAACGCATCGCAAAAGGGGGAAAAAAAAAAAAAAAAAAAAAAAAAAAAAAAAAAAACAAAAAAAATAAAGGAAAAAAAATTTGGGGGGGGTTATTACATGAAATACTTTAAAAAAAAAATTTTTTTAAAAAAAAAAAGGAAAAAAGAAAAAAAAAAAAGATGGGGGTTTTTAAAAAGGGAAAGGGAAAAAAGGGGGGCAGAAAAACCAAACGGAGGGGAAAAAAAAAGGGAGAGGAAAAGGAAAAAGGGGGAAAAAAAAAGGGCTTTTGGGAAAAGAGGGAAAGAAAAAGGGAAGAGGGAGAGAAAAGGGGAGAGAGAGAGAGAGAAGGAGAGGAGGGGGAAAAAAAGAAAAAAGGAAAAGAGGGAAAAGGAAGAGGAAGAAGAAAAGGGGAAAAGAAAAAAAAAGGAGAGGGAAGGGAAAAAAGGGAAAAAAAGGGGAGGGGGAGGTGGAAAGAAGGAGGAAAGGGAAAAGGGGAAAAAAAGGGAAGAAGGGAGAGAGAAAAAGGGGAGGGGAGGGGAGAAAAAGAATAAAAGGAAAAAGGAAAGAAGAAAGGAGGGAGAGAGGAAAGGGAAAAAAGAAAGGGGGAAAGGAGAGAAGAGGGAAAGAGGAAAAAGGGGAGGAAAAAAAGGGGAAGGGGGAGGGGAAAAAATGAGGAGGAAAGGAAAAGAAAGAAAGTGGGGAAGAAGGAAGAAGAAAAGAGAGAGAGGAGAGGAGAGAGAGAGGAGAGAGAGAGGAGAAGAGAAGAAGGAGAGAGAAGGAGAGAGAGAGAGAGAGAGAGAGAGAGAGAGAGAGAGAGAAGGGAGAGGAGAGGAGAGAGAGGGGGGAAGAGAAGAGAGAAGAGAGAGAGGATGAGGGAAGAGAGAGGGAGGGGAGGGAGGGAGAGAAAGAGGGAGAGGAGGAGAAAGAGGGGGGAGGAGGGAGAGAGAGGAAAGGAAAGGAGGAGGAGATGAGAGAGAAAGAAAAAAGGGGGGGGGAGGAGGAGAGAGAGAGGAGAGAGGGGGGGAGGAGAGAGGAGAGAGGGGAGAGAGGAGGAGAGGGAAGAGGGAGGAGAAGGGAAGGAAAGAGAGAAGGAAAGAAAAAGAAAAGAGGGAGGGGGGAAAAGGGGAAAAAAAGAGGGGAGGGAGGGGGGAGAGGAAGAGAGAGGAGGGGGGAATGGAGAGAAAGAGGAGGGGAGGAGGAGAGAGAGAGAGAGAGAGAGAGAGAGAGAGAGAGAGAGAGAGAGAGAGAGAGAGAGAACCAACCATTCCCCTCCCCCCACCCCGGCTCTCCTTTGCAGAGGTCGATTTTCAGTACGCGGGGGCCTAAACTCTAATACCAAAAGCTAATTAAATTCTCCCCTTTTTTTTCTCTCTCTCTCTTGTCTCGCGTACGTGAGGGGAGGAGGGAAAGGAAACAGGAGGAAAGAGGCAGAAGGGAGAGGAGAGAAAGAGAGAATCAAACAGAAAGAGAGAGGACAAGGGAGCAGAACCAATAACTAAATCAGAGAAGCGACAGATTAATAATTTTCATGATTTCATAACCCGGAAAATACGGTCTATTTTCCCGAGATCGCTTGATTTTCTTTTATCGATCTTTTTTTTCTCTTATTCACCTGCCTGTATCGTTCGCCTGGCTTTCGGTCTATATAACTATTTGACTGTCTGCTGTCTGTATATATTGTGTATCCGTTTATGCTGCCCCGTCTATTTCTGTCCGTCTTTTTTCGGTCTGTCTGTTTTTTATATACAAACCACAACACACCCCCAAAACACACACACACACACAAACACAAATAATAGTAAAATAATAATAATAATAATAATAATGATAATAATATTAATAAGTAGTCTTTTTCCCATTTCTATGAATATTTTTTGCATTATGTTTTCTCTAATTTCTGTGTACTTATCACGAACAAAAAAACACTGGAAATTTTTAAATAAAAAATAAAATAAAAAATAAAATTTTTAAATAATAATAATATTTATAAAATTGTGAACTGTATTTTTTTTTCTGTTCCCCCCCTTTCTCTGTTTCTTCATCTTTTCTTCTTTTCGTTTCCTTTCTCCCTTTTTTTTTTTTTTTTCCTTTTTTAGTTTTTTGTTCATTAATTTCATAGACATTTTTTCCCTTTTATTTCCTTACCTGCCTTATTTCACCCTTTTCCCCCTTTTCTTTCTTCGATCTCTCTTCTCCCTCCCATCCCTCTCTTTTCTTCTCTTTTCTTGTGCTATATCCTTCTCACTTTTCTTTCTTCATCTTCTTCACCCTCTCCCAATTCTTCTCTTTTTTTTCCTCTCTTCTTCTTCTTCCTCTTCAATTACCTTGTCTTTCCTGTTTATTTTTATCTCTTCTATCTTCTCTCTCCTCTCTTCGGACCCACCCCCCAAAATGTTTTCTTCCTTTCCCATTCTCTCATTCGTTCGAGTCTTCCTCTTCATCCTCTCCACTCCCTCCTTTCTACTCCCTTCTCTTCCTATTCCATCCTTTCGCTTTCGGTCTTCCTTCCTCTTCCCCTTTCTTTCCCCCTTTCCTTTTAAACCTTCCTTCTATTCTCTCTTTCCCCATCCTTTCCCTTTTCCTTCCCCTCGTCCTCCGATTTCCCCCTACCCCCCTTTTTTTTGCTTCTCCTCTCACCTCCCTTCTGATGAAATTTTTTCCCGCCCCCTTCCCCTCCCCCACCACCCCCCTTTTCCCCCCTCCCCCTTCTACCCACCCTCATTATTTTCCCATCCCCTTCCCCATTCCTTTTCCCTTTTCCCCTTTTATCTACTTTCAATACTTCCTTTTCTCCCCCCCCCCCCCCCTCCTCCCCCCCCCCCTCCCCCCCCCCCCCCTCCTCCTCCAAACCCCACCCCCCTCCCCCAACCCCCCCTCCCCTCCACCCCCCCCCTCCCCCCCCCCCACCCCCCCCCCCTCCTCCTCCCAAACCCCCCCCAAAACCCCCCTCCTCCCCCCCAACCACCCCCTTTTCTCCCCAACCCCCTCCCCCCCCCCCAAACCACCCCCTACACCCCCCCCCCAAAAACCCCCCCCTTTCCCCCCAAAAACCCCTCCCCCTCCCCCCCCCCCATCCCCCCACTCCTCCTCCAAAAACCCCCTAAATATCCTCCCCCAACAAATCCCCATAAAAGGGAATTATTTACAAACAAATCCGGGGGTTCGTTTATCTCCCTTCGGGGAGGTTGGGTTTAGGGGTTAAAAAGGGGGGGGGAGGGAAAAGGGGGGAATGTAAAGGATTTTTGTTTTGTTTTGTTTTGTTGCTTTCAGGATTTTTTTTTCTTCTCGGGTTTGTTTTAGTTTTCTAGTTATTTTTTTTTTATTTCTATGTTATTATTTTAATTTTTGTTTTCCTTTTTTTTCTGTTGTTTTATTGTCATTTACTATTTTTTAATTTCCCCTTTTTGTTTTTATTAATTTTTTATTTTTATCATAAATTTCATTTTACCATTATGTTAATATTACAAGTTCCTGTTTTTCTTCTTCTTCTTTTGTTCTTATTATCATTGAATATTATTTTTATTATTATTATTATTATTATTTATTATTATTTTTTTTATTATTATTAAATTTTATTATTATTTATTATCTTTTTTCAAATTTTTTCTTACTACTCATCATATCATAATATTTTTTATTATTGTCATTATTATCATTTTCATTTTTATAACAAATTTTTGTTTTACTATTACTCTTATTATTATTTTTATTATTATTTTTATTATTATCATTAATTATTATTATATTTTTTTATTTTTTATTATTTTATTATATTATAATTATTTTATTATATTTTTTATTTTTATTTACTATTTGTCAAATTTTAATAATAATTATTAATATTGTTATTACCCAAAATCATTTGTTGTCAGAATTATTAAAAATTACCATTATTAGCATTGCTGTTTTTTTACTATTTCATCATTTGTTTTATATAATTTTTTTTTTACTAATTATTTTATTATATAATTGTTTTACAAAACATTATTAAATTTTACATTTTACTGTTTTATCATTTTTATTATTTTTATTTTTACATTTTATTTTTTTATTTATTATTATTTTTATTTATTATTATTATTATTATAAATTTACTATTTATTATTTTATTATTATTTTTTATTAATTATTTTTATATTTTTATCATTTTTGGTTTCTGTTATTATTATTATTATTTTATTTTTAAAATTATTTTTATTTTACTATTATTTTTTATTTTCACTTTCATTTATTTTACATCATAATTTTTGTTATCATTTTCTTTTACATATTATTTTTCTTTTTATCAATTTTTTCAATATTTTTTTCTTATTATTTTTAAAAGTTGTTTTTTTATTATTATTATTTTTTCATTTTTATTTTTACATTATCATTATTATTTTTATTTTTTTATTATTTCATTATTATTATTTTTATACATTATAAATTTTATCATTATCATTATTTTTGCTACCACTCCCACCCCTTCCTCTATTCCCCTACCCCTCCCCTACTACCCTCCCCCCCATTCCCCTACCGCTTCCCCCCCCCTCAAACACCCATACCACTCCCTCCCCCCTCCGCCTCCCCCCGGATACCCCACCCCTCTCCCTCCTCCCCTCCCCACTTCTCTTCCCACTCCCTCCCCACTCTCACTACCCCCCCCCTTCCCCAAACTCCCCCCCCTCCCCCCACTTTTTTAGTTTAATTCCCGAGCCTAAAATTTATCGCTTTATTAAATAGGGGGAATGGCGGGGGCGGAGGAAATTTTGAATCTCAGATGATTATAATTTAAATTTTTTTTTTTTCCCCTTTTTTTTTTGGGGGGGGGGTTGGGGTGGGTGGGGGGGGGTTGAAGAAGAAGAGAAAAGAGGAAGAGAAGAGAAGAGAAGAAGAGGAGGAGGAGGAGGAGGGGGAGGGGAGTTTGAAGAAGCAGAAGAAAAAGAGGAAGAGAAGAGAAGAAGAAGAGGAGGAGGAGGAGGGGGAGGAGGAGGAGGAGGGGGAGGTGAAGGAGGAGGAGGAGGAGGAGGAGGAGGAGGAGCAAGGGGGGGGGGATTACGATCTTTTATTTTCATATCGTTATCTTGTTATCGTTATTAGTGCTGTTTGATGATTTTTTAGTTGTTAATGTCATTATTGATATTATCATCATTACTATCATTATTATTATTATCTTTATTATTTATACATTTATCACCATCATTAGCATTATTATTGCTATTATCATTACTATTAATACTATTATTATTACTGATATTACCATTAATATTGTCATTAGATTATTATTACTAACATTAATCATTATTATCATTATCATCATTATCACTGTCATCGTCATCATCTTTATTATAATTTTTACTATTCTCATTATTATTATCATTATCATCATCCTAGTTATTAGTTTCATTATCATTTTTTATTATTATCATCATTATTATTATTAATATCATTATTATTATTATTATTATTATTATTATTATTATTATTATTATTATTATTATTATTATATAATAATAATAATAATTAATAATATATATATAATAATAATAATCAGTATATATATAATAATAATAATAATGATAATAATAATAATAATTATTATTATATTATCATTATTATATTTATTATTATTT
>NC_051424.1:32293879-32298879 GCF_015228065.2 Penaeus monodon | reverse complement strand
ACCTTTAGCATAATCAGTATCATCATCAATGGTGTTGTCACCATTCTTCTTCTTCTTCTTCTTCTTCTTCTTCTTCTTATTATTATTATTATTATTATTATTATTATTATTATTATTATTATTATTATTGTCATTATCAATATCATTAATATTATCATTATCATTATCATAATCATTGAGAGAGAAAGATGGATAGATAGATAGATAGACAGATAGATAGATAGATAGATAGATAGAGATAGATAGATAGATAGAGGGGTAGGAGGATAGAAGATAGATACCAGATAGACGATAGATAGACGATATGATAGACAGGATGGAGTAGAGATAGAGAGAGAATAGAGAGAGAGGAGATAGAGATGAGAGGAGAGAGACGAGAGGAGAGAGAGAGATGAAGAGAGAGAGATGAGAGAGGAAGAGAGAGAGAGAGAGAGAGAGAGAGAGAGAGAGGAGACGGAAACAGAGATGGAGAGACAGCTAAAAGAAGAAACAGAGAGATACAAACAGACACAAAAGCAGTTGTTGTTCTCTCGTTTCTTCATTGAAATTCTCTCCGATTCTCGCGGAGGTCTTGGGGCCATCCTCGGCTATCTCTAATCTTTCTTTCTTCTCTTACTCTTTCATTCTCTCTCTCCCTCCCTCCCTCTCTCTCTCTCTCTCTATCTCTCTTCTATCTTTCTGACTGTCTGTCTATCTCTCTCTCTCTCTCTACTCTCTCTCTCTCTATCTCTCTTCTCTCTCTCTCCTCCCCCCCTCCCTCTCTCTCTCTCTTCTCTTTCTCTGTCTCTCTCTCTCTCTCTCTCTCTCTCTCTCTCTCTCTCTCTCTCGTCGCTCATTTCCCTCGCACAGACATAAGAGGCTTCGTAATGGAACAGAAATGATCATTATACACAAACTGCAACAATTTATTTTTTTTATTTCTTTTTTTTTTAGCCGTGGAAAGCCGCTCATTAGATTTTTTTTGAGAATGAATGTCGTTATATATTCTGAAAAAAGATTAGCGTTTTCTCATGATAGCGTGTCTACCATCTTGTACCAGTTTGTACATTCTTTACCATAATTATTAACACTCTTGTTTTCGAGATTAGAATAACCAATTTCAAGCCTGATATGAATAATGCATACGCACATACACGCACAAACACAGAATATGCTAACTCACATTCATGCATTTACATATAGGTACGCAAACACACACCCACCCTCTCTCTCTCTCTCTCTCTCTCTCTCTCTCTCTCTCTCTCTCTCTCTCTCTCTCTCTCTCTCTCTCTCTCTCTCTCTCTCTCTCTCTCTTTCCTCCTCTCCGCCCTCCCTCTCACCCTCCCCCTCCCTCCCCTCCCTCCCTCCTCCCCTCCCTCCCTCCCTCCCTCCCTCCCTCCCTCCCTCCCTCCTTCCCCTCCTCCCCCTCTTCTCTTTCTCTCGCTCCCATCTCTCTCCTTCCCTCTTCCTTCCACCCATCACTCCTCTCCACTCTTTTTCCAAGTTTACCGAAAATCAATGCACAAGGGTAGGCCTGGCGACGTAAGATTATATTTTGCTTGGGCAGCCTGCAAATACTCGATAAGACTCAGAGTAGTGGATAATTTTGCTTACGAGGAAGTGAGTGAGTGAGGGAGGGAGGGAGGTGGGTAGGGTGGAGAGTGGGGAGGGTGGAAGGTAGGGAGGGAAGGTGGGTAGGGTGGAAGGGAGGGAGGGAAGGTGGGAAGGAGGGAGAGGAGGGTGGATGGGAGGATAGCTAGGGAGGGATTTAGAGGGAAGGGAAAGGTAGGGGGGAGGAGGAAGGAGGGAGGGAGGGTGGGATGGTGGGGGGAGGAGAATGAGTGGAAGGCTGGGAACATGGGAGATTAGGAGGAAGAGAGAGATGGAAAGTTGGGTGGATAGGAGCGAGTGATTATTATTATTATTATTATTATTATTATTATTATTATTATTATTATTATTATCATTATCATCATCATCATCATCATTATTGTTATTATTATTATTATTATTATTATTATTATTATTATTATTATTATTATTATTATCATTATGATTATTATGATTATCATTAATGTCATTAATGTCATTATTATCATTATTATCATCATCATCGTCATCTTTATTACTATTATTATGATTATGTTAGTTTTTTTTTTTTTTTTAAATATTATTATCATCATTATCATTATTATCATTATTATTAGTATTACCATCATCATCATCATTATCATCATTTATCATAATTATCATTATTATTATTATTATCATGATCATGATCATCATTATTACAATTAATGTTGTTGTTGTTGTTACAAATGTCATTATAGTTACTATCATAACTATCATTAGTATTATTAGAAACAATATCATTGTTATTACCATCATCATCATTATTACTATTATTCTCTTTATTTTTATTGTTATTATTATCATTATTATTGTTACTATCATTATTGTTGTTATTTTAATTATTATCATTATTATCATTATCATTATTATTATTACCATTATTATTATTATCATAATCATCATTATTATTCAAATACTTATTGTTTCCATGTTCATCATCCTTATCATCATTATTCTCATTATCAATGTTATCTTCATTAACATTTTTATGCTCGTTATCATTGTCTTTCTTATTAACATAATTTTCATTATCATTATCTTTATCAAACTAGTATAATACAAAGAGAGAGAGAGAGAGAGAGAGAGAGAGAGAGAGAGAGAGAGAGAGAGAGAAGAGAGAGAGTGAGAGAGAGAGAGAAAGAGAGAGAGAGAGAGAGAGAGATAAACAGAGAGAGAGAGAGATAAAGAAACAGAGAGAGAGGAAGAGGAAGAGGAAGAGAGAGAGAGAGAGGAAGAGGAAGAGGAAGAGGAAGAGAGAGAGAGGAAGAGAGAGAGAGAGAGAGAGAGAGAGAGAGAGAGAGAGAGAGAGAGAGAGAGAGAGAGAGAGAGAGAGAGAGAGAGCGAACTATGAAAACAGATCTCTCCGCGTGACACATACAAGAACAAGTGTCATATGCCAAATGTCATGCAACTCTCGCTGTCTGGGCTGCTGTTTTTCTCGGCGTTCATCTAACCTTTTCTGACCTTAATTACCTGTCTTGTTGAAGTTTATATGACCTTTGAGGAGATGACTGAAGGAAAGTCAAGATTTTGGAATTTAAGTGTGCATTAGTACACATACACACATACAGAGGGACACGATAACACTCATACACATACAAACAAAGACACACATATATAAACAAACACAGAAACACGCATATACAGACAAGCAAACAAACACACACACACACATACAAACACACACACACACACACACACACACACACACACACACACACACACACACACACACACACACACACACACACACACACACACACACACACACACACGCACGCACACATGCAAACATACAGACACACACACATAAACAAAACACATACACAAACATATTGCATATCTATATATATTATACATACGAACATACAAATCATATCCAATTAAAAATATATAGATATATAATCCAAACTATAGCAAACAGGCATAGCTATAAACAAACAAATAAAACCAAAATAAAAATGAAAGAGGAAGGAAAGGGAAAGGAAGAAAAATCAACAACAAGGCAGGGCATGGATGAAAAAGAAAAGAAAAATAGTCTGTCGCCGCAGCTGCTGAGAACGGCGAGGTTTTCGTCATACTTCAGTCCATCTGCGCGAGGACCGGCCGTTGTTCGAAACCCTTGCCGAGATAATCCATCAAAGGCTTCGGAATGGAATATTCATCGCCGACTTCTCTCTGTTTCTGCCTTCTCTCTCTCTCTCTCTCTCTCTCTCTCTCTCTCTCTCTCTCTCTCTCTCTCTCTCTCTCTCTCTCTCTCTCTCTCTCTCTCTCTCTCTCTCTCTCTCTGTTCTTATTCCGTTTCTTTGATTCATTCCATCTGCCTTTATTGATTTGTTTGTCTGTCTTTCTGTCTGTCTGTCTGTCTTTCTCTCTGTTTCCGTCTATCTTTCTCTCTCTCTCTCTTCTTTCTCTCTCTCTCTGTCTATCACTCTCTTTCTCTTTCTTTCTCTCTTCCATTTCATTCCACGTTTCCCTTTCTTTTCTTTTTTTGTTTTTGTCATTCAAACTTGACTTATTCTCTTGCTCCTGAAATGGCAAGCCTTGCATTTAGCCGAACAGATTTGGCGCACTTTACAAAGTGACGTTTGTGAATGACCTCTCATGCAGGGAATCGGACACGTTGGGTCCAGGGTTCAAAGGGAAACGAACCTATGTATTTTTTTTATGTTGCTCTGTACAGTTGTAGCTCCTATAGAAAAAGAGAATGATACACGAGAGATTAAAAAGAAAACGGGAAATAAAAGATAAATCGATTCCATTGGTTAAAAAAGAAATGAAAAAAAGGTAGAAGTTGTAAAAGTTTTAGGTGTGTAATACCTGTTTCAACAAGCCATTCAAAAACTTCGCTTTTCGTGTAAGTTCATTTAGGTGTGACAGCGAATGATCGGACAGTGTGTGCGCATGGGATTAAATGGAAGCCACCCTCACCTCTCCTCTTTTACCCCCTTTCCTTCGCCTCCCTCCTCTTCCCTCCTTCTCCCCCTTCCTCCTACCCCCTTTTCCTATCCTCTCCCTTCTTTTCTCTTCTCTCTATCCCCTTTTCCCAACTTCTATTGACTTCTCCTTATTCCTTTCCCCTTCTCTCTAATCCTTTTTCTTTCTTCCTCTTTTCCTCCTTGTTTCTCCTCCCCATTTCTTCCTCGTCTCCTCCTCCTTCTCCCCCATTCTTATTCTCCTGAACCACACTTTTGTCTTGCCTTCTACTTCCTCTCCTCTTCTCCTACTCTCTTCCTCCTTCTTCCTCCGTACTTTTCCCCTCTTCCTCGCTCCTTCTCCCCTCATGCCCCATTTCCTCCCTTTCTCGCTGTGTCCCAAACCTCTCTTCCCCATTTTCTCCCTCTCTCCTTTCCTTCCCCATTTCCCCTTTCCCTTCCCTTCCCCCTCTT
>NC_051424.1:32246379-32248879 GCF_015228065.2 Penaeus monodon | reverse complement strand
AGGGATGTGCATTGATGTGTTCTTTCTGATGGGTTTACTGTTTGCCCGCCGGATTTGCAACGTCAAAAATTTTTCAAATATTTTTTGCCGTTTTCCGCTCGACCCCGTAGTTGTTGATGCCCAGTTGGGCGTTGGGATGGGGGGGGTAGTAGGGGGGGCGGGTATCCCAGGCACGTGGTGGGCGGGTCTTCCAGTGGCGGTTTGGTGGAAGTGTTTTGCTTGTTTTTTCCCTTTTTCTGTTTCCCCCGTAGCTTCTTTAGGTGTTACTTGTGTGAAGCTTTTTCCCCTCCCGGGTTCGGAGGTTTTAGGTTTTTTTATTGGGCAAACGCTTGCGTGGCTCCGGCGGGGGGTGGTGGCGCTCAGCAAAGGGCGGGTCGGAGTGGGTTAGAGAGGGAGGGGGAGAGGGGGGAGTGCGGGGGAGGGTGAAGGGGGGGGAGGGGGGTGGAGAGGGGTTGTTGTGGTACTGCGTGGAAGGGGTAGCAGGTGATTTTGTGTAGATTCATTTTGTGGGCAGTGGTAGAGGACATTCCAGGGGGAGGGGATGCGAGAGGGGAAAGGGTTGGTAGGCAGATTGACCGTGGGCAGGGGTTGGAGGGGGATGTTGCGCGATGGGATGGGGCAGGAATGTTGGTTAATGCTTTCCTTTTCCCCGTTCCTGCGACAGAGGAGCATCGAACCTTGGCTAATCAAATGTTTATTGCATTCTGTTCGGAGAACATTCCCAAACAGCAAATCAATTTTATTTTAAAAAAGATCTTTATTGATGAAAGGGGGGTTCGTGTTGTGTTGTGTATTTGGTGTTTTTATTTTTTAAAAATTTCACAAAGGGTGGAAATACCGTTTTCTTTTGGAGGTGGAGACCAATCAGTGGGGGAGTGTCGTCGTTTTTGTAGCAACACTATTTGTCCTTTTTTAAGCACTGATTCGTGGATGCACTATGGATTTTTTTCCTTTTAATGTCTTTTTTATATTCTTGTTCTTCTAGAGTCTGATATATGTAGAAGATATTGTAGGCGTTGCGATCTGTCGGGCTGTACAGTTTCCTGATTTGATCACATAAAACCAGAGAGAGAGAGAGAGAGAGGGGAGGAGAGAGAGGAGAGGGAAAGGGGAGAGAGGAGAGAGAAGGAGAGGGGAGGAGAGGAGAGAGAGAGAGAGAGGGGGGAAAAGGGAAAAAAGAAAGGGGGAAAAAGAGGGGAGAATTTTAAGGCTTATCTTTTTTTCTGAGAGGGAAAAATATAAACCCGCTTTTATTCGGGTTCGGGGCCCCGGCGCGGAGGGAAGGGTTCGGGGTGCCGGAGGGGGGAGGGCGGAGCGAAACCCTTTGCCGGTGGAGCTTGGCACGAAAATTGGTCAAACGAGGTCAATATAAAATGGACCTCCGCCCTCGCTGAGCGGGGGGTTCTTATTGGGGCATTGGGCCCGTGGAAAAAAGCCCGTGGTCCCCGGTAACCGAAAAAGAATTTTCCACCCTGTAACAGAAAAAGAATTTCCCCATCTAATTGCAGGCTATGCGTACCTTTTAGTAAGTGGGACAGGGACGCAAAACACACGTAAAGGGGTAACACACGCTGGACGACGCTACGATTTTTCTAAAGGGGGGAATGGGTATGCGGGGCGAGCCATCGCCCGGGGAGGGAGGGCGGAGCTGACCCTACCGCGTCGGGTGCTTCACACGAACTCCCGGTCAAAAGAGGTCAGATATAAAATGTGACCTCCGCCCTCGCTGAGCGGGTGGTTCTTATTTGGGACATTTGGATCCACGTGGAAAACAGCCACGTGGTCCACTGGTAACAGAAATAGAATTATCCACATCCTGTAACATAAATAGAATTATCCACATCTTACAGAGAGAGAGAGAGAGAGAGAGAGAGAGAGAGAGAGAGAGAGAGAGAGAGAGAGGAGAGAGAGAGAGAGAGAGAGAGAGAGAGGAGAGAGAGAGAGAGAGAGAAGAGAAAGAGAAAGAGAAGAGAAAAGAGAGAGAGAGGAGGAAGAGAAAGAGAAAGAGAGAGAGAAAGAGAGAGAGGAGAGAGAGGAGAGAGAGAGAGAGAGGAGAGAGAGAGAGAGAGAGAGAGAGAGAGAGAGAGAGAGAGAGAAGAGAGAGAGAGAAAAGAGAGATAGAAGAGATGATGATATATATAGTATAGATAGATATGAGTATATTGTATATTAGTTGTACAAGGAGAGATATCTATTGTCTGTATTTAAGAGTCAAAAGTTGTTTTTATTCGTTTATTAGTTTGTAACAATGATCTATTTCTGTTAATAGCATGTCCAAGTCTGTTTTTTTTTTTTTTTTTGTGCTGAGCATGATGGGAAATTTTGGTAGCGCATGGGAATCTTAAATTGTAAACATAGATTCAGATGGTATATTTTGAAACTGTATTATATATTTGCCAGCCCATCTTCCTTATCTCTTTTGATGTTGGAATTGTTGATAAGCATCTAGAGTAGCAGATTGCAGATTAATAATATGAGAGATGAAAAAAAATGAACTATC
>NC_051424.1:32244020-32246279 GCF_015228065.2 Penaeus monodon | reverse complement strand
CCCCCACCCCCCCTTTTCCTTTTTTTCCATCCTTTTTCCTGCTAAAAAAAATTTTTTAAAAAAACCCCCTTCTTTTCTTGCCCCCTTTTTTAAAATTTTTTTTCCCCGGGGGAAACCCCCAAGTTTTTTTTTTTTCCTGCCAATTTTTTTTTAAATTTTTTTCCTTTTTGTTCCCCTTTTTTTTTTTCCCCCGGGGTTTTGGTTTTTTTCTTTTTGTTTTATTTTTCAAGGTTTTTGGGGTTTGGTTGAAATTTGGGAAAAAAACCAAAAAAAAGGGGAAAACCTTTTTCCCCTTTTTTTTTTTTGGAGGAAAGGGGTTTTTTTTTTCCAATTTTTTTTAATAAATTGTTTTTCCCCCGGGGGGTTTTGCTGTGCGAAAAAGGGGGCCCGGGGCATTGCCCAAAGGGACCGGGGAAACTGTCGAAAAAGGGGTGGGGGGGCGGGAACCCCCCAACCGGTGGGTGTGCTCCTTGGCCCTTGTGGCCGGGGGTGTTAAAAGTGGGGGGCCCCCCCTTTTAAGGCTTTGGTGGCAGCGGGTTTTCCCCCCTGAGGGGTTTTTAAAAAGTGGGGGAAAAATTGGTTTGGAGGTTTCTTTTTGGGTTTTTTCCCCGGGGGCCCTGCCCCCCCGGGCTTTTCCCTGGGGTTTTTTGGGGACCTTTTTGGGGTGGGGGGGGAAATTTGTTTAGGGCCCCCCCGGGGCCCCGGGCCGGTTGGGGCGGGGCGGGCCCCGGCAACCCCCCCATTTTCAAAAACCATAAAAGGGAAAAAAAAAAAAGGAAGATAAAAAAAAAAAATTTGGGTTTTTAAAAAATTCCCCCTAATTGCGAATTGTTTCACTTGGGAAAAGGCGCTCTTTGGAAAAATGCTCCCGGCCCTTTTTAAAAAAAAAAAAAAAAAAAATTTCTCGGCCTTTAATGGCCCCCCCCCAAAAAATTCAAAAAAGGGGCCCAAAGGGGCCCCCCCCCAAAAAGATTCCTACTTGGTCTGAGGGCGCCCCCCGGGCCCCCCCCCCCCCAAAAAAAAAAAGTTTTAAGGCTATAAGGGGTTTTAAAAAAAAAAAAAAGTTCTCTTCTCAATAACGCCTTTTTTTTCCCCCCCCCTTTTTTTTCCCCCCCCCAAAAAAAAAAAAAAAAATTTTCCAAAGGGCCTCTTCCCCCCCCCCAAAAAAAAAAATTTCTACATCGGCTCAAAGAGGGGTTTTCCCCCCCCCCCCAAAAAATTTCCCCCCCAAAGGGGCCTCTCGGAATGAGTTTTTTTTTTATATATAAAAAAAAAACCCAAATCTCCCTTCCGCGCTTTAGAAAGTTACCTGTTGTGTTTGCGTGCCTTGGAAGTAGGCCTATGCGTGTTTATTTTTTTTTTCTTCCTGATTTACTGAAATTGACGCGACAAAGAGAGCGTGGAGCGTGGTAAGGGATGTGGTTACCTGCGCATGTGTCTGTCTTTAAGAAGTGGGGTTTGTTTTAACACGGATTTTGGGTATGTAGATGTTTTTTAATTTTTATTATTTTCTTTCGTTGTGTTTTTTTTGCCTTTTTGTTATTGTTTTTTTTCTGTGCGCTTTTTTTCTATCGATGTTTGTATCATGCATCGCGACGGCTTACTTTCTCATGATCGACGCCATCTGTCAACGTCATCGCGATCAAGCAATATGAACGAATTTCAGTCATCGTCACTTGTCATGGTCATCACCATCACCATCACCATCACCATCACCATCACCATCACCATCACCATCACCATCGCCCATCGCCCATCGCCCATCGCCCATCGCCCATCGCCCATCGCCCATCGCCCATCGCCCATCACCATTTTCATAGCATATACTGTAGCAAAACAATCCCTCTGGTTATTTGTCGCGAGAGCAGCGCACCCCCAGAGTCGAAGGAGTCGCGCGAACCCGGACCTTTCCTGCCCCTTCTGTTTATTCCCTGTACCCCCCCTTCCCCCCACCTTCCCTTCCCTCCTGGATAGTTTACCTTTTGTATATGGTTATATCTTTCCCGTACGGATACGCGGAGCTAGAGCAAGTTGAAGGTGATATTCTCGCAGTGGACAGGAAGTTGTAGTCGCCGGCACGAGAAATGATGTCCAGAGGCAGATGACGTTGCCGGAAGTATAGGTGGCGGAAAGTGCCGCCAACAGCCCGAGCCCAACTGGTGCCCCCGAGTTTCAATTCTGCCTCGAGGTGGAGAAATGCTTCCTTCTGCGACCCTCCTTTAGGGTGCGCTCAGTCGCGGCAACTTAGGTGCTTGAATA
>NC_051424.1:32226520-32231520 GCF_015228065.2 Penaeus monodon | reverse complement strand
TTTTGCATTTTTATGTTTTTGTTTTTCAAAGAAGAGATGCATTATGAAGCCTGTATATCAGATGCTTAGTACTTATTTTTTAACACAGACGGGTCATCATTTTTATATATCAAGTGTAGTTGTAGAACGTAATATATATTCTTACAATACATGCAAATCTAATGTACACACACATAATATATATATATATAATATATATACATGTAATATATAACATTATATAGATATACATATATATATATATATATTATATATATATATTATAATATAATATATATTACTATATTATATATACATATTTATATTATATATAATATATATATATTATTATATATATTATATATATATAATTGATTGATTGATTGTCACCAGTTACCATATACCTATTTTATAGCAGGGAAATATTGACTTTGAAAGAACAGTAGTTTACATAAACCAGAAGGTATTTGAGACATTCACACATTTATACATCACCGCCATTGCTCATACTGATGTATTTTGTAAGCTTGAAAAGAAGAGAGTTTATTACTATTATTGTCAAAAGTGTAGTTTTATCAGAATATCTTATAAATTAAAAGATTGAAAAGTTTAAAGAAGAGAAGAGAAAAGAACAGTTTCTAAGATTGTATCAGGAAAGCTCGTAATATTAAAATCTGGCGGAATGTTGTAACTCTAACAAAAGAATGTGGTCTCTTTATGTAAATATAGCTTTAAAGGAGAAAAGGTTACCAGTTCAGTTCATTGTTGAGATATCAAACCAAAGATGATTTACAAGAACTTCAGATAGACTACGTCAGGGGTCAGCAACCTATGGTATCTTACCTGTCCCAGTTTATTACCAAATGTTAAGAGACTTTCAGGTGATAAAAAGCATGAAGTTTCAACTCATTGCTGTTTGTATTTCTTTTTAACAGGAAATTATTGTAAAGAAATATTATTCTTGATTAATTGTGCTTTAGTATTGTTTTTTTCTGAGTATTGGCAGTTCACAGACAAGGTTTTTGGGGCTTGTTCAAACCAAGGTGTTAACTCTAGGTCATAGTATTATTTTCTTATTTAGATTAAAAGATGTCTTGGATTGTTTGGTTTGGGTTAAAAAACTTTTTTTTTTCTTTTTTTTTGTATTTTAAGTTATTTATTTACAATTGAATACAGTGCAGTACATTCCATTTTTTTTTTTTTAATTCTAAGATTACAAGTTAATATTTACATTTGGAGACATTCCTGTCTGCTATTAGATATATTTAATTTTTATTCTTTTACAATCTTCAATAGGAGTATGGAAAGTTACACAAGAGGTTAAGGAAACAAATGGGAGATTTCTGTTCCTTCAAATAAAGGAATCACTGAGCTCACGAGTTATTAATCTGCCCAGAATTTTGCATTTCTGTTGATTGATTACAGGAGAAATCCTGTGTTTATAGATGTAGAATAAGGGATTTTGAAAGATTGATATTAGAGAAATTTGAAGATTTCTTATATGGATATGAATTTTTTTTTTTTTTTTCATCTTGCAAAGGGGGACCAAAAGGAGTTGGATACTAGGAGCAATTATCACCCAGAATGAAAATGCCATTAGTATTCGACATTGCTTCATTACAGATATGAACAGACGTGGCAACTTGTTACAGAAAAAAAAAATTGACTCAATTACTCTAATGTTCCTGAAATGTACAGAGAGAAGGCTCATTTATTTGTTTCCTGGCCCAGAATGATTTTTCTGCTTAATGTGTTTGGGTACAGTAAGGGAGTGTGAACCATGTTCATTGCAACAAATATAGAAAGGGTATGAATGAGAATGAGTATCTAAAAAATAGAGACATTTAACTGGTTTTGAATATGGCTGTGTCAGAAGTACATACCCTTTCTACCCAGGTTGTGTTCTTATGTCATGCTCACTTTAATTTAAGTTTGTTTATTGTATTCGACGTAGAGGCTATAAACAAGTGCTAGTCACAAGGGAATCCGTTAATACTCCTACCTATCTCACCTGTTTACCCTTTTCCTTGACTTTGGGACAGTGTCTTTTGTATCTTTTCATCGTCTTTAATGCTACCATGATTTTAATAATAATTTAATAATCATAATATCAGTATGAGTAATAACCATCAATATCAGTAGTATTAGAAAGAAAAACATTTTAACTCAATTTCAAGGATTTGGGAAATCAGAAGTGGTCATTAGGGCCTACTGATAGACTCCTTGGCACTGAACACATGTGGTGCCATCTGTATGCCACAAAATTTACTAAAAACTACAGGAAATATTACACAAATCCATGGTGATTCTTATGTATTTATTTGTTTTAACCATTAATCATGTACAAATGTATTGAACTTGGTTTGTGGTCCATTGTGAAGGCAAAATTTATTTGATATTCTTATTTTGATTATATATCTAAGAATAGGAAAGCGGAATTAGTGCATATTTATGACAGGAAGGAGATCTAGACATACAATAGTGGATGTATATATATTGAACCCAAGGGAAGCAGTCTTATTCAAGACCAAAAGCCAGCCCACTCAAGCAGAATGATTGACAGGTGTCTGTAAGGGTTACATTACAGGGGAGAAAGAAAACACTGGGAAATCTACTTGTTTAAAAAGCTTCTGACATCATTTATACTTATGCCCATCCTTGTGTTTACTGACCGTACTTGCTCATGTGGACAGACTTTCAGAAAGAGAAGAGAAGATGTACTAAATTTGTAGTTTTTAATGCTTAAAACAAAAATATGTGCCCGACATCAAAGGTCATATAGCAATGTGATAAAGTACTGTGGCAAAGAGGGGTAAATATGAGTTAGCGATTAGGATACATGGACAGAAGGAGGGGATGAAGAACAGAAGGAATAGGAAAGGGGGAAAAGAAAAGACCATGCAAAATTAGTTAAGGCAAGGGCTGAGGTCTCCTACCCCCCCCCCCCCCCCATGACAATGATGAGCAAGGAATTGGGGGGTACAAAATTTGTATACAAAACCTAAACAGTGACGAAAATATCCCAATTAATTTGCCAGTCAAAATTTTGACTTTACCTTGAAATAAATTAGAATCAGTCTCCAAAATGTTTGGAAAACAGATACATCAAAACAGACTTCTATATGAACAGTCAAAACAGTGGATAAACCTAGTCACAGCAAATGTGATTTTCATGCCTTGCCTTGCTGTTATGTCACTTGTTTAGTGAAGCATTGTTATTCATTGCCAAAATCAGTATGCTACATATTTATTTACTTAAACCATCTTTGCTTTCCTTCATATTAAAATTGATTCCTTGATCAAAAGCAAATATAGGGACATTACAATTTGAAAGCAAGATTTTTCTTTTTCTTTCTTTACTTCTGTTATCTAAAGACC
Organism: Penaeus monodon; assembly: GCF_015228065.2. Taxonomy (NCBI): domain Eukaryota; kingdom Metazoa; phylum Arthropoda; class Malacostraca; order Decapoda; family Penaeidae; genus Penaeus; species Penaeus monodon. Next base: position 32,228,163 of record NC_051424.1, on the reverse strand, counting down.
AAAACATCTCTATTGTATTTATTCGTCATTTTTTTTCTTTTTTCAATTTTTTTTTTCCCCTTTTCCTTTTCCTTTTTTTAATCTATTATCAGTGTGAAGGGTAAACACATTAGGGACAAAGAATTAAAGAGTGAAAGAAGTAGTATAAATGAAAGTAAGAGTGCATGTGCATTTTGTAAGAGTGCAATTATAAGGGACCACAGTTTCAGTGTGAGGATGAGAAAATGTGAAGTGGACTATCGTAAGCCAAAATGATAAAGGTCAGGAGTTGGGAGGAGAAAGTGACATTTTTTTTTCTATATTTTTATTAAAATCACAAACTCTAATCTTAAACATATAACTTTTATATTTTATGTTAAAAAAGCAGCTCGTGGATAATACACACAAAAACAAACAGCAGCAGCAAATGACAATATTACCATCTTTAACAATGTTAACTTACAGGTTCATTCAACTGCAGTCTTTAACAGGAATCATCCTCCAGGGGCTCAAAGGAGGCGATGAGCAGACATAGAAAAAGGTTTTAAAGAAGACAGTAACTTCAGAACACGAGATTTAACCAACATATTTTTTATTAAATCATCATCAGGTATACTTGTAAGTAATTCAACTGAAATGTGTCTATTGTGACTTTTGCATTGTATATTAGTTCATTCTCAGACCTTTTTCTATATCACAATCAAATCTTTTTCAAAAGAAACAGAGCCATTAAAATATTTAAAACTCAACTTCAGATAGATATTTGTATATAAAATCTGGCACCATATAAACCTTTCCAATAAGAAAATATACTCCCTTAACAGTACACAGAAACATGATGGGAGATCTCCATATTCTAAAACATGATTTTGGGTACAATTCAAATCTATGCACGTAGCCTTGCATACAAACAAGCATGCCTGACACCTTAACACCCGACACCCATACACATGCAGATTCCCTTTTGTGTCCTCCATTATCCTGCTCAAGTTTATATGGAAGGAAACCACAAATTATTCAAAAGGAGAAGAAAGAAAGAAAGCAAGCTATGGTGCCAATGCTGGCACAAACTCTCATGTTAGTAGCCCCCCAATCCCATGGTCATTATTGTTGTGGGGGGCTTAGGAAGTGGAGACTGAGGCCTAATATAGGGGATCAACCTTGCCTTGGACCTCAGCCCTTGCCCCAACTAATTTTGCATGGTCTTTTCTTCTCCTCCTTTCCTTTTCCTTCTCTTCTTCATCCCATTCTGTCGACTGATCCTAATTGTAAACTCATTTTTACCCTTTTCACCACAATACTTTATCATAATGTTATGATCTTTGATACTTGGCACATTCATTTTTATCCATTAACCATTCTGGAAATCCACAAACAATGCCTTATGAAACAACAATCCTTCCTTGCCCCTATCAAATTTTAAATATGCTGTTAATGGCCGTAGATGTTCATGCAGCAGAATATTTTTCAACAACTTAAAGTGTGACAGTAGACATTGGATGATGCATACTATCTCTTTCTTGTGACTTTAGGTCATGGTTGATACCCAACCACCCAAAGTTTAGTGTCAAAAATGTACCTGAATCGCAGAAAAATAGTTTTCAATACACATTTGCAAATCGACTGGTTGATACCAAAGGGTCATACACCATTATAATTAATTC
>NC_051424.1:32216230-32223920 GCF_015228065.2 Penaeus monodon | reverse complement strand
TGGCGGGGGGGGTAGCGAAGGGGGGACGAGGCGATACACATCCTGACCACATTCAGATAGAAGGACCAATCCAACAATGGGCGCTTTTATGAGGGGCCTACGCGGAACACGAGGGGGGATCTTCCAAGTCGGCATACATCACTTTGACACAGTGTAAGTTATTACGACATTCTTGGACAAATTGATTTTAGTTATGTAGAAGGGCTGATGTATGTGTGGGTAGCTATAGAAATGGTATATGGGCCTATAAATTGATCATGAGATAGGTAGATAAATGTATGCTTGGAGAAATGTATGCTTGGAGATAGATAAATGGAATTATAAAAAAAAAAAAGATAAATGGAATTAAAAAAAAAAAAAAAAAGTGTTGTTCTGTTCATAATATTTTGTTTCTTGCATTGTACATAGGTAAGGTGTACTACTTAATGTTCTTGGTTATATGTACTTTTGTGTGTTGATGTATGTATGTATTGGTTTGTATGTATTTGTGTATATATATGTGCATGTCTATATTTGCACCTTTATCTATCACTATATGTTTATATGCAGTTCTGTGTATCTTGTCAACATGTCTATTTTTACACATATACATGTTACTTTTTCTTGGAAATTATTATCATTGCATATATATATATATATATATATATATATATATATATAAAATATATATATATATATGATATATATATATATAATATATATATATATATATATATATATATATATATATATTATATATATATTATATATAATATATATATATATTATATATATAATATATGATATATAATTATATATATATATAATATTATATATCTATATATATATATCTATAATATATAATTATTAATACTATATTATCATATATATATATATATATATATATATATTATATATAGTTAAATATATATATAATATAATATATTATATATATACAGGCCGCGTGGCCGTGTAGAACGTCGGATCAAGACTGTCACAGACGCAACTAGTTCGAGGTTCAATCACGAAGAGTTGCCTTGGAAGAACTCAACCTTGATGCCTACTACGAGGTGAAGCCAGCCAGTCAGTGCTTCCAAACGGATAAATAAAATATTACTAAAAGCACTGCACCTCCGTGGAAAGAATGTAACTTACCATATATATCATACAGAGCATCACATAAGAAAATACAATTAAGTATCATGCTGTAACGGCTCATAATACCTACGTAAATAAATATATATTATATATTTTATATAATATATATTATATACTGCATATATATATAATATATAGTATATATATATATATAACTAATATTAATTTTATATAATATAATATATATATATTATAAGATATATATATATATATATCATATGTATTATATAGATATATATATATATATATATATATATATATATTTCTTTTAACGGTAGGTTCATGTCTGAGCCGCCGTGGTCACAGCATGATACTTAATTGTAGTTTTCCTGTTGTGATGCTCTTGGAGTGAGTACGTGGTAGGGTCCCCAGTTCCTTTCCACGGAGAGTGCCGGTGGTACATTTTAGGTAATCATTCTCTCTATTTATCCGGGTTTGGGACCAGCACTGACTTGGGCTGGCTTGGCCACCCATCGGCTAGGTAGGCAATCAAGGTGAAGTTCCTTGCCCAAGGGAACAACGCGGCGGTCGGTGACTTGAACCCTCGAACTCAGATTGCCGTCGTGACAGTCTTGAGTCCGACGCTCTAACCATTCGGCCACCGCGGCCTTATATATATATATATATATATATATATATATATATATATATATATATATAATATATATATATATATATATATATAATCTATATATATAATTATCTATATATCTATTATATAGTATATATATTATAATATTTATATTTACTATATATAATATATATATATTATATATTATCATATACTATTATATATATATATATATATATATATTATATATATATAATATCATCGATATATTCAGAATAATATACATTATATTTAAAATACTTCAATAACAACTATATATAACATATATGCATATGATAAAATTTCCAAATAACATACATTATATGGTAAAAATAATCATTGCAAGATCACATCAACGCACAAAGTACATATAATGGCCAAAATAATAGACACCTTACTATGACACAATCAACAAACAATACATGATACAGAACACAAACGTACATTCCAATACTTAATTATACACTTCATGTACATGCAGAACAAATATTATAACAAAAAACTTTTTTTTTTTTTATAATTCCATTTATCTTTTTTTTTTTTATAATTCCATTTATCTATCTCCAAGCATACATTTTCCAAGCATAATTTATCTACCTATCTCATGATCAATTTATCGGCCCATATACCATTTCTATAGCTACCCACACATACATCAGCCCTTCTACATAACTAAAATCAATTTGTCCAAGAATGTCGTAATAACTTACACTGTGTCAAAGTGATGTATGCCGACTTGGAAGATCCCCCCCTCGTGTTCCGTCGTACGAGCCCGCCTCATAAAAAGCGCCAATTTTGTTTGGATTTGGGTCACCTTCTATCCTGAGGTGAAGAAAATAAAGATTTTGAGGGATTACAGCGATGTTTTCCAAAGGCGAAGTTTTCCCATGTAATTTACCAAGATATAAATCAGTACATCTAAAATATCTTTGATTAAACACACACACACACACACACACACAAAACACACACACACACAAAACACACACACACACAAAACACACACACACACACACACACAAAACACACACACACACACACACACACACACACAAAACACACACACACACACACACACAAAACACACACACACACACACACACACACAACACAACACACACACACACACACAAAAAACACACACACACAACCAAAAACCACACACACACATACACAAAACAAACACACACCACACACACAGAAAACACCACACACCACATCACAAAACACACACACACACACACACACTACAAACACCACACACACACCACACAAATACACACACCCACACACAAAACACACACACACACACACAAAAACACCACAAACACACAAAAAAACACACACAAAAACACACAAAACACACACAACACACACAACACACACACCCACTACCAGCCACACACACACAAACCCACACACAACACGACCACAAACGCACGCACACATATTGGGTCATGTTTACTGTGGCAAAAAGGGTTGAAGTGAGTTAATGATTACGATAAGATGTTAGATGTCAAAGGTTGTAGAACACTGTTGCATAGAATGGTAATAAAAAGGGTATAGAGGGTGAGCAAATGGAATTCGGTGGGGATTTGTAAAAGGGGAAGGGGTTAGAGGTATAGGGCGATCAGATCAAATGGAGAGTGTGAGAAAGGAAGAGTAACACTATGAAGAACATTGCAATAGAGCCATTATGAAACAATCAAAGGGTAATAGAAATGGTAGTTGTAGAAGTGGGAGAAGAATCCAGAGAATAAGACAAATGAGCTGGGGAAGGTGTTGAGGTATCGGGAAGAATGTTAGGAGGGAAGGGATCCAGAGAAGGACACTGTTGGGACAAGGGAGTCATGTGAGCATCCATGTGGGAGTGGTAAGGATAATGGGGATGGAAGAAAGTATGGTGATGCACATGGAGGAGGAGAGGATTGGGTGTTTTTTGGGAGTGGGAGGAAAAGGGGTAGAGGGAACTTGAGGAGGAAAATGGATATCGGCAAATACTCTGAATGTAGAGCAAATAGGAATAGAGGGATTGGAGGGTGGGTGAGTGGAGCATTCTCTTGGGTCATGTTTACGAAGTTTTGGATGTCTTCAAGAGTTTCTAGAGGGGTGTTGGGTGGGGAGGTTTTCTTATGTGGAGGAGAAGGGGGAATAGATGTTTGAGGAGTAGAGGGAGAGGTGGGTGTAAGTGAGGATGTGGTAGGAGAAGATGGGGTAGAACATTTAGACTGTTGGGTGTGATGGGTAAAGTGAAGAGGAGGGTCACTGGGAAAGTGGTAGATAATGGAGTACCTGGATTTAGACTGGAAAAGAAACTTGTCTCAGGGAGAGAGGGAGTAGAGATTGGAGGGTTTGGGTAGGAGGAAGAGATACTGGGGAAGATGCTAAGATATCTTGAGAGGATGGTAGGGGAGCAGAGCAAAGTACAATTTTGGAATAAGTAGAAAGAGAAAAACCTCATCAGTGTGCTTCTTGTCTGGCCTCACACAGAGTGAGGCCTACTACCTACTACCTCAGATTTGTGCATGGCAGCTGACAGATCAGAGCAATTTGAATGGTAATGGCCAGGTTGGGCACATAGAAAAGCCATGGGCTGTGGAATGCTTGTGTTTGGCAGGGTGGTCATTTCTGACACTGACATTGACAGATGTACCTTGGAAAAAGTGTGAACACTCAGAGAGACTGCGAAAGGAAACTTTGTCTACTTGTTTTTGGACACATTGTTGGAAGAAAAGAGTATTAGCAGAGTATAGGGCTGTAGGGGGAATCACAAAAAATCAATCCCACTTGGCTGGGCCAAAAAGGGTACTCAAAAGGCTTATAGTGGTGGAAGCAGTAAAAGGATGAGGGTGGGAGGGAGATGGGGTGGTATGGAGAGAGATAGTACTGTTGAGAGGAGGACAATAAGGATGAAGAGTAGTAATAAGGGGGGGTAGGGGTAGACATCAAAGAAGACTATGCAGTAGAAGATGTAGGATGTTGGGAGAGAGGAAGGGGTGTATTCTGAAGGTTGAGTAATGATTTGGAATAAACAGAGTTGACAGCAAACATTGAGGAGGGGGTATTTGTATCAGTGGTCATACCCTTGGTCAAATTAGAGGCAGGGGTTGGGTAACCAATGGAAAATTTAGATAAGCTAGTTGATAAGGGGCAAACCTTAATGCCCATAATAAGGTTGAAAATCTTCATTATTGGCCATGGAGAACCTGATATAAAAGAGGAGAAATTATCTACCCCTCAGGGTCCCCATGAGGAGTAATGGCTGGATGATTAACCAAGGGAATACCGGAGGCCGTTTATAACTGACACAAAGCCAGCCCTTCACCCTTTCAGCACAGCCCTCACACCTTAGGAAGTGGACAGAAGAAGGGAATGAAGAAGAGAAGGCAAAGGAAAGGGAGAGAAGAACAGACCACACAAAATTAGTTGAGGCGAGGGCTGAGGTCCAAGGCAGGGGTGATCCCCCACATTGGAATGGGTTCCAGTCTCCATCTCCCCACAACAACAACAAGCATGGGATTAGAGTGTGTGTGTGTGTGTGTGTGTGTGTGTGTGTGTGTGTGTGTGTGTGTGTGTGTGTGTGTGTGTGTGTGTTGTGTGTGTGTGTGTGTGTGTGTTTGTGTTTTGTGTTTTGTTTTTTTTGTGTTTGTTTTGTGTGTGTTTTGTGGTAATGTTTTGGTGGTGTGGTGGGGTGTGGGGTGTGGGGTGGTGGGGGTTTGGGTTGGGGGTGGGGGGGGGGTGTGGGTGTGGGTGTGGTGTGGGTGTGGGTGGGTGGGTGAGTGGGTGCATGCATACACAACCACACATTGGAGAGGACAGAAGAGTTGCACCCATTTACTAACAATTGATTAAAATCAATGCTACTTATTACTTGAATTTTCATACTCCTATTTGCAGATTTACATATTTACTTTAGCTTTTCCTTGAATTACTTACTGGCTTGTCTACAAAAATTATATTCTTACTCACTTACTGGATTACTTCAGTTAATTTTTTCCTTTTTTTTTGTTTTTGTTATTTCAACTCCTCCTTCTTCTTCTTTTTACACAAGCTTTTTTTGTCTCCTTATTTCAGCTCTTAATTTCCATCTTATTTACTAGTTTTGCACTTCAAAATTCCAGCTCTTACTTCAGCTTCCAGAAACTCCAGCTCTTACTTACTTCAGTTCTATCTTTGGGAGCTCCGCAAAGAGTCCAAGCATCTTCGGCTCAATCTCCTTTGCCATGACTCTGAAGGCGGCGAGCAAGTCGTCAGCATTTGAGAAGTACTGCTTAGGTTCGTCTCGGAGAAGGGAGGAAAACTCTTGGACTGGCATGTTGTATCCCAGTGCCTTTACCACCTGCGGAAGGGGAGATAGAGAGAAGGGGGTGATAAAAAGGGAGAAAAGAAGAGAAGAGGGACAATATGGGAGAGATAATATAAGGATAAAAGAAAAAAAAATAATCAATGAAAATAAATGCTAGGATAAAAAAAAAGGAATAAGGGAAAGTAAACAGGAAAAAAAGAAATGATACGTGAGAGGAGGAAAGGGGCAATAAAGAGAGATGACATAAAAGGAAAGAAATTATAGGAGAAGAGAAGAGAACGGGGGAAACAAATGGTGGGAGAAGAAGAGAGAAATGAAAATGGGCAGTAATCCGATGACTACCAATCCATGTATTGTTCCCTGTAGTTTCTTTGTGAATTTTGTGACATACAGATGGCTCCATATGTGCTCAGCCAGCAAGGAGACTATCAGCAAGCCCTAGTGACTGTTCCTGATTTCCCCATTCCTTGAAATTGTGGGAAAATATATTCCTCTTTCTAATACTATTGATATCAATACTGTTATTATTCTTATTTATATTAAGATTATTCAATTGTTATTAAAATCTTGGTAACAATAAAGACAATGAAATAATACAAAAGAAACATTCTAAAAATCAAGGAAAAGGGTAAACAGGTGAAATAGTTAGGACTAATAAGTGACTCCTTGGTGACTAAGCACTTGTAGAGCCATCTATATGTAAATACAATAAATGAACTTATATTAAATTGGGCATGGCAATGTGCCGTTAAGGTTAAAGAGGAAGAGGAAAAGAAAATAATAATATGAAAAAAGAGTAACAGAAGAAAATTAAAATGACATACAAGGAGTGTAAAATGAAGAAGAAGAAGAAAAAAAATAAAGTGAGATGTCCATGCAAATGAGTAAATTAGTAGACCTTCTGACCTCACCTGATTTCACCTCTCCTTGAGTTTGCGGGAAAAACGCTTTTTTAAAAAGTGCTATCAATACTGATGCTGTTGTTTTTATTATAGACATTATAATCATTATAGTGTTATTGATGTTACTAACAGCAATAGTAGACACCAGAAAATATTTTTGAAAACCAAGAGTAAGGGTAAACAGGTGAGACAGGTAGTACTTGTAATAGGCTCATTGGTCATTTAGTACTTCTGGAGCCATCTATGTGTAAAAACAATTAACATATCAAACTCACAGTGGACATAGAGTATCACATACATAGTTGCCATCCCTTGCAGGCTTCAGGGTTAAACCCGCTAATCGTATTATAAAACATAAAATACGACGCCAAAGTGAAATGACTGCTAACCTCTTCCATTTTGCCTTCAATGCGATCCACTTCACTCAGTCCAATTTGATGGATTTCCTTGGCACTGTAATCCTTTAAAGTGTGGAATCTGTGGAGCAGACCAATAGTGGAAAGGATTCAAAAGAGCAATGAAAGATTACAAAGAATACCAGATAGTGCAAATGACTGCATAGAAGGTGAAGGAGGGAGAGAGAGAGAGAGAGAGAGAGAGAGAGAGAGAGAGAGAGAGAGAGAGAGAGAGAGAGAGAGAGAGAGAGAGAGAGAGAGAGAGAGAGAAGAGAGAGAGAGAGAGAGAAAGAGAGAGACAAGAGAGAGAGAGAGACAGGAGATAGAGAGAGACAGAGAG
>NC_051424.1:32208070-32216130 GCF_015228065.2 Penaeus monodon | reverse complement strand
ATTATAAAAACCCGCCATTAACATGAGAGGAATAAGAAAAAGCACTCAAAATATTCTATTAGGAACAGGAAAGGTACTATATAGGCCTATCCAAGAGCTGACAGAGCCATACCAAACGAAATCAAAAATCATTTGAATTTAGCGCCATTTGTGCCGAAAATGTCTATTTCTTGTTGATTAAGGACTTGTATAACGTTTTTCCCGTACTGGTTTTGCGTATATCGGTTGCAAAAACAAGTTACACGACAGATATTAGAGATATTAGTCTCCAATGCAGTCAGACAAAATGGCGGCCGCCTGTTTTCTGTCCTGTAACGGATTACTGCTTTGAGGGCGATTTTCTCTCTTCTCAAAGAGTGTTGCAGCTTAAATATCATAATCCTCTTCTTTTAGGTAATGCATGATCGAGATAAATATTTGAAACACATACAAACACACACAAACACACACACACACACACACACACACACACACACACACACACACACACACACACACACACATATATATATATATAATATATATATATATATATATATATATATATATATATATATATATATGTATATACGTATATACATTTATTTGTACATAGTGTATGCTTATATATATAGTTATATATATATATATATATATATATGTATATATAAGGTATGGATGAGAATGAATATCTTCACAATACAAGAGATGTATTTGACCGGTTTCGATTGCGTCTTCGTCAGAAATACATGTATTTATGTATTTCATGTATTTCTGACGAAGACGCAATCTAAACCGGTCAAATACATCTCTTGTATTGTGAAGATATTCAATTCTCATCCATACCTTGTCTACATTGTCAATATGAATACGGTTCATATATATTATATATATATAATATATATATGATATATATATATATATATATATAATATAATAAATACTCACACATATACACACACACACATATATATATATATGTATACATATATATAATATATATATATAGATATATATATATATATATATATATATATATATATATATATATATATATATAGATACGTACATACATACACACACCCATACACCACACACACACACACACACACACACACACACACACACACACATATATATATATATATATATATACAATATATATATATATGATATATATATATATATATATATATATATATTATATATATATATATATATATATATATTATATATGGGGCCGCGGTGGCCGAATGGTTAGAGCGTCGGACTCAATACTGTCACGACGGCAGTCTGAGTTCGAGGGTTCGAGTCACCGACCGCCGCGTTGTTTCCCTTAGGCAAGGAACTTCACCTCGATTGCCTGCCTAGCCACTGGGGGACCAAGTCAGCCGAAGTCAGTGCCGGGTAAATAGAGATGGTGACTTGGAAAAAAAAAAAAAAAAAAAAAAAAAAAAAAAAAAAAAAAAAAAACACTGGGGGGAAAGGAAATGGAAACCCAACCGCCAAAAAGGGCCAAAAAAAATCATGGAACCCATGTTTCGTAAAGGCCGGGGGGCCCAAATGGAGAGCTTCGGACTCAAGACTGTCAAAAGCGGCAATCTGATTTTCGATTTCCCCCCGGCCCGGGGGCGCGTTGCCCCCCTTGGGAAAGGAACTTCCCCTCGATCCCAAACCAGCCACGGGGGCCAAGCCAGCCCAAGTCAGTGCTTGGCCCCAAAGGGCCCGGGATAAAATAAGAGAGAATGATTACCAAAAAATTTTAACCCCGGGCACTTTTTTTTCCGGGGAAAAAGGAACGGGGGCCCCAACCACGTACCACCCCAAGAGCTCCAACTTGAAAACTGCAATTGAGTATCATGCTGGGGCCAGGCGGTCAGACATAAACCTACCTTTTAAAATGAGAGATATATATTAATATAATAATATATAATATAATATATATAAATATATATATATATAATAATGCATGCTTATACTTTATATATACACCCATAGTTTAAAAATACATTAATATATATATTATAATATATATAAAAATTATAATATATATATTTTATTATTTTACATGTATTATTTTTGTATGTATGTATGTAATAGTTTGGGTTTTATGGGTTTTATGCTTTGGGGTGTGTGCTTTATTTTAAAATATATTTTATATATATAATATTTTAAATATATATATATTATATTTTATATATGTATAATTATCCCATATGTAATAAACACACACACACTCAGGCGTTTTTGTGTGAATTTTATTTTTTTTAATTATTATATATATATATATATATATATATATATTTTTAAAAAATATATATATTCTATATATTTGGTAAGTTAATATAATATATATATATATAAAATATATATATAATAATTATATATATATTATATATATATTTTATGTCCTGGGAAAAGACAAAAAAACTGAAACCCTGGGGTTTTCCCTGAACAAGGATAGCCCCTATTAGCTCCCTATCCCCGGGGTTTGGGCGGTGAAACTTTTCGGCACCCAGGGCAGTGGATATCTGGTGAAAACCCCTTCATTTTTTAACTAAATTACTGGTTTCACCAAAAAAATATGTCTGGCGTATTACAGTTTTAACTTTTTTTAAAAAGCGGCAGAGATATTTTCCCCCTAATTATTTGGAAAATGCGAGTTGAGAAGGAGCCTGGGGATTCCACTCAACTTTTATTTTCTCCTGACAAAACCTCTACACCAATGATTAAATACGAAACAAAAATTTTAAACCCCAAATCGCCCGTCGCGGGGGGGTTATCAAGGGGGCTTTTTAGTTAGTGGGCAACCACGGGAACCAATGTTAAATAGCATCTGGAAGACAAAAAAAGATAAAAAAAAACATTTCCAAAAAGAAAAAAATTTAAAAAATGGGAAAGGGGGAACGTGGAAAATAAAAGGAGAGGGGTTTAAATTACATACTGTCTGTAAGGGAAAGGGTGATAAAAAACATTCAAATACTAAAATAAATGAGAAAAATTTGGGAAAAAATTAAGGGGAAGTTTAAAAAACTAAAGAAAACAAGACAGTTTTTTTTTTCGGGAAAAAGAAAAAAGGAAAATTTATAGCCCGGGGAGTTGTTATGATTTTTCCCCCAAAAAAAAAACTGAAAATTCACTAATTGGGTACACCCCAAAAAATTGATCGCTTTTTAAAAAGCCCCAAATACAAGAAAAAATTTCAAAAATATTAGTATCTACAATGCTACGAAACCAAACCCAATTTTGCAAGTGATAAAGAAAGGGAAATTTTTTTTAAAAACTCTCCCCCAAAGATATTTTAAACACAACCCCAAACAGAGAGGTAAAAATAATCAGGGGAAACCTAAACCGCCAAAGTAAAAAAAATAATCAAAAAAAAATGACCCCCCTGTGGAAAATTCGGCCTTGGAGTATAAATGAAAGGGAAAAGATTTTTTTGGAATTCTTAGTACAAAAAAATTTATTTTATACCCAAATACTTTGGGCCCCCCAACCCACCACCCAAGACCTTGTAAAACGTGTTTTCACCCGGGAAAAAAGAAAAACGAACCAAATTGCCCTACATTGTGTAAACCAAAAAAGGGAAAAGTTGAAAAAAATTCAAAAACCCAAGCCCGGGTGCCGACGCAACAGTGACCACCAATTTACCCATGGGATTTTAAAAAAATAGGCCAAAAAAGATGGGGGCGCCCAAACCCACCACCTCTAAAGTTTCGACTAAAAAAAACTTTGAAAAAACAATTACAAAATTTACAGTGTAAAACAAATTTGAAATACCCCAAATAAATGGGAAGATGATAAAACCCCAAAAATTAGTTGTGGGAAAAGGGAAAAAGAACTTTTGCTGAGCACTGTTTAAAAAAACTATCGCCAAAAAGAAAAAGAAAAATTCCCCCTGGAATTTTAAAAAAAAACTAAGTAAAATTGAAAAAAAGAAGATGCCTAAAAAAAAAAAGGTATAAATAACCCTTTAAAAAAAGTAATTTACAAAAAAAAAATAAAAAAAATTCAAAGTTTATTGGACAAGAAAAAAGGAAAAATATTTAAATAAACCCTTTGCCAGGGGAAATTAAAAAACTTTTTCTACAATAAGACAACTAAAAAAACTCTACCAAGTTCCCCCAAACATCACACGAAATTTTTAAAACCCACAATGGACACTATCAAAAGAAGATGGAAATTGTTTTTTTGTTATGGAAAAAAATCAAAGAAGAGGAATCAATTGTTTTCCAAAATTATACAAAAAAAATAAAAATCTAACAACCCAAAATTTAAATTTTTCTCAATGACAGCGAGGATGAACCCCCCCGCCACGGGTGGGACGAAGTTATAAAAGGGCCTTTAAAAAATTTAAAAATAACAAAGCCCCGGAATAGATTTAAATAAAAACAGAATAATTAAGAATGCGGCGAAAGTGTTGAATACTTCTTCACAAACTTGTACAAAAATTTTGGAAAAGAAAAAAAAATGGCCAGAAGGGCTGGGTTTAAAATTTAGTCTTTTTCCCAACCTAAAAAAGGTGGGCGCAAATCCAATGCAAAAAATAATAGGAAATTGCCTTAATAAGCAAAGGGAGGGGAAAATTTTTGAAATTATTTCTGAAAAAAATGAATTAAATTTAAAAGAGGAAAATTTCAGACGAACAAAAAGGTTTTTGGCCCCGGAAAAATTTCCAAAACCCGATTCTAATTTAAAAATTTATCATAGAGAAAAACAGAGAACCTCAAAAACCCCCTTTCCTGTGTTTTTATTGATTATGGGGAAAGCTTTTGATAAATTGATCACGATATTTCCCCTGGAAAACATGTCCCATTGAATTTCCAAAACCCCCATAAACCAATTAATAAAGCCTTGTATGCCAACAACAAGCAGCTGTTTAAAAACCACTTATGGGTTTAAAAAGAAAGGTTCGAAGTCAAAAAAAAAGGGGTTTCGAAAGGGTTGCATTTTGTCTCCGCACCCCTTTAATATATTCTGAAACAATTATGAGAGGTTTCTCTAGAGTTTTTAAGGAACTGTGGATGTGGAGGATTTCAAAAAATCAAAACTGAGTACGCCGATGATATATTTTTTATTGCCCCAGTATCACTGAAAATACAACAACAAAAATAAAAATTAAAAGAAGCAAACGAAAAGGTGGCTTATTTTTTTAATGCCAAAAAAAAACTAAAAAATCATGAAGATTTAAAGATAACCCCAAAGAACAAAAGATGAACATGTTACCAAAACAAAGGGAAGATTTTTGGGGAAAAAGTGAAAGGGGTTCACCCTTTCGGGGGCGTTTTAAAATAATACATAGATTTTTCACCGGAGATTTAAAAAAAAGAATAAACCCTTGCCAAAAGGCCACAGTTGCTCTCAAAGAAAAATCTGGGAAAAACCAAACATTACCTTTCGGACAAAGCTGAGGTTTTTGAACTCATTTGTTTTTTTCCAAAATTCATCATAAAGGGTTTGAGTTTTGGGGTTGAAGGGAATAGACAAGAAAAAAATCAATAGTTTTAAATTTGGTGTTACAGGGCGAGTACCCGCGTATTAGCTGGACAGAGAAAAAGACCCAATATGAAATGCTGAGAAAAATAAAATTTTAAAGAACCGACTTTTTTGGGCATCTTGGGCCCCGAGGGAAAATTTAAAATTTTTTTGGTCATGTAAAGAGAAGTAAAAGTATTGAGAAAAAAAAGCTGACAGGGATGGTGATAGGAAAACAGGGAAGAGGCAAAAAAAGACAAGACGAGCGGGCAATACAAAAAATAATTTTTCGGGCTGGCGATGGTATAAATGGGGAAAAAAGCGTAGGATCGAATTTTTGTGGCGAAGGATGGTGGGGAGGTTTAAAGGTGCTCAAGCATGAGCATACCGTTATTTATTGATATTTTATATACATATAAATACACAAACACCCCGATATTTTAAAGGGGCCTTCCCGGGATAGCCATTGGGGAGCCCCGGGGGTCCCCCCGTATCTTTTTGTTTTGATGAAAAAAAATAAATTTCCCCAAAAATTATTTTCACCCCCAACAAATATTTAAATTTTTTCCCGTGTAAAAACAAAACGAATAGTATCAACTGCAAAAAAAGTACTTTCCTTGCTGGTTGAGATAACAGTTAACCGTCAGCTACAAGTCTGTCACTAAAGAAAACCAAAGTCCGTGTATGTTTTTATATCTTATATATATATATAATATATATATAATATATTTAAAATATATATATATATATTTTTATATAAAAGAGAGAGAGAGAGAGGAAAAAGAGAGAGAAAAGAGGGGAGAGAGAAAGAGAGAGAGACAGACAGACAACAGTAGATACATACATACATACAT
Source organism: Penaeus monodon (assembly GCF_015228065.2). Taxonomy (NCBI): domain Eukaryota; kingdom Metazoa; phylum Arthropoda; class Malacostraca; order Decapoda; family Penaeidae; genus Penaeus; species Penaeus monodon. The sequence continues at coordinate 32,209,822 of NC_051424.1, read as the reverse complement.
TTCATACATACTTTTCACACAAACAACATGCAACAGCACACAAAAAACCCAAACACCACACAATTTTTAATAAAAATAACTATATTTTATATATAATTAAAACATAAAATTTTGTTTTTAAAAATATATAATAAATAATATTTTATTTTAATATATAAAAAATTTCCCCATACAAAAAAACACCCCCCACACACACACACACACACACACACACACACACAACACACACAAAAACACACATATAAAATAAATATATATATATATTTTATATATATAAAATATATATATATTTATATTCAATTGATTTTAGATCTGATAGCAAAAAGGTGATGGTTTAACGATGAAGATGATAAAGATAATAATATCCAATATCAATCCCAATACTAAAAACAATGATAGTGATAACGATATATGCCAATATGATAACATTCATAACAGAATTACTAATACTACTAATAATGATAAATATAATGATGAATATGATAATTGTAATGATAGTGATAGTAATACTACTACTAATGGTGAAGATGATAAAAACAACGATAATGATTATCATGATAACGGTGGTGATAGTGTTGATAACAATAATGATAGTAATAGCAACTATAATGATAACAGTAATAATGACGATATGATAATGATAATAACAGGAATAATAATAGTGATAATGGGAAGAATGATGAAATAATATCAGTGATAACAATAACGTTAATGGCAATGATGATGAAAAATTATAATAATGATAATAATAACAATAATGATGATAATGACAATAATAACAAATATGATGATAATGGAAATAGCAATAATGATCATGATAATGGTAATGATGATAATAATAACAATGGTGACAATAATAATGATAATAGTAATGATAGCATGATAGTAATAATAGTGAAAAATAATAATAATAACAATAACAATGCTAAGGATAATGTTAGTAATGGCAATGTTAGTAACTAATGATAATGATAGTAATAGCAATAACAATAGCAATAATAATAATAATAATAATAATAATAATAATAATAATAATAATAATAATAATATAAAAAAGGTACAGATAAGTTTCTTGAGCAAATACCAGGAAATCCAAAATTAGAAGAAATCCAAAAAATAGTCTTAAACAGCACAGCACATGTTCCCAGAAGAGCTTTATCAATCTGATGTGTTCTTTGTGTGCGTGAATTGATTTGACTGGATGTTTTGATTTGTGGTTCTACATATTTTTCATGTTTTCATTGATGTTCCATTGCCTCTAACTTCAATCACCCTAGGTCGCTGGTAGTGACTCGGTGTTTGATTTTAATTAGCAGATCTAAGGAAACTTTCGTATGAAATGATAATAATAATAATAATAATAATAATATTATTATTATTAACAATAACAATGATAATAATGATAATAGTAAAAAAAAAAAAAAAAAATAATGGTAATGATAATGATAATAATAGCAATAATAATAATAATAATAATAATAATAATAATAATAATAATAACAATAATGATAATGATAATGGTAATTATAATAATAAAGATAACAGACAATAGTAGTGTTAGTAGTAGTAGTAGAAGCAACAGCAGTAATAATAGTAAATATGATGATGATCATGATAGGTACAATAAATAACAGCAACAATGATACTAATAGTAATACAAACAAATCAGATATGATATAATAGTACGATACAATTACTAATCAAAAAATGAAAGTTGATAACGGTGACAAAATACCTTACATAAAATTTTTA
>NC_051424.1:32203240-32205740 GCF_015228065.2 Penaeus monodon | reverse complement strand
CAGAAAACAGGCGGCCGCCATTTTGTCTGACTGCATTGGAGACTAATATCTCTAATATCTGTCGTGTAACTTGTTTTTGCAACCGATATACGCAAAACCAGTACGGGAAAAACGTTATACAAGTCCTTAATCAACAAGAAATAGACATTTTCGGCACAAATGGCGCTAAATTCAAATGATTTTTGATTTCGTTTGGTATGGCTCTGTCAGCTCTTGGATAGGCCTATAATATAGCTACCTTTTCCTGTATTCCATAAATAGAATATTTTGAAGTGCATTTTTCCTTATTCCGCTCTCATGGTGTAATGGCGAATGTTTGTGTAACTAGGACTTGTCTTCTTTCGATAATTCTCTGGTAAGAGAGAGATTAACTTCGGTGCAAGAACATGACATGGCGGCACATGAACGCAAAGAAAAGATGGGAGTCAGTATATTGTCATAGATTCGTCCCTATTTCAAAAGGCCAAAAAGAGGAGTGGGGAGAAAGAGAGAGAGAAGGACATTGGAATCAACGCAGATTTTTTTTTTTTTTTTTTTTTTTTGCAAACTGTAAGGAAGGGGGAGAGCGAAGAAGAAGAGAGAAAGAGAGAGACAGAGACAATGCAGGAGAGAGCGGAGGCAGGTACGGACATCCACCACACCTTCAGGCGAAATAGGGGGATGGTTGGGGAGGGGATGGGGAGGGGGGAGGAGCGAAATAGAGGGAGGGGAAGGGAAGAGAGAGGGAAGGGGGGGGGAGAAATATGAATATAAGGGGGGAGTGTCCTTAACGGGAGAATCCCCCTCTTCCCCCCTCCCTCCCTCCTTCCCTCCCTCTTTCCCTCCTCCATCGGTACACACGCGCACCAGCTCCCTTGCCCTTTATTTCTCTAACGACTGACCCACTTGGTAACAAAAGCCGTTTATGAGTAGTTAACATAATCTTCCTTCGCGCTAAAGGAGTAAATAATAAAATAAAATAAAATAAATAACTAGCGAGAAATTATTATTATTATTATTATTATTATTATTATTATTATTATTATTGTTATTATTGTCATCATTAGGACTGTTATTATCATCAATATCCTTATTATGATCCTTATCATTATTATTATCATTATTATGTTCATTATCAATTATATCATTATTGTTTTTGCTGTTGTTATTACTATCACAATCATCATTGTTTTCATCATTAGAATAATTATTGACATTACTATTATTCTCTTTATGAATATTATTGCTCAACTTTATTCACTATTGTTATCATTATCCTTATTGCTATAATCATATTCAAATCATCACTATTATTATATTTTTTTTATTAGAAATACTATCATCATTATCATCCTCATTATTATTGCTATCATCATTATTACTATCATTATTATCATTATTATCAGTAGCAGTACTGTCATTACCATTATTATTGTTGTTGTCATTATTATTATTATCATTGTTGTTGCTGTTATTATTATTATTATTATTATTATTATTATTATTATTATTATTATTATTATTATTATTGTTATTATTATTGTTATTATTATCATCATCATCATCATCATCATCATTATCAACTTCATATTACTTATTGTTACTATTGTTTCCATTATTATCATTATCTTTATTATTATTATTGTTAACACTGTTACTGTTTTTGCTGTTTTTATAGTTATTGTCTTTTATTGTTAATATTATCAGTACGATCATTACTAACTATATAATTGTTATTTATTATTTTTCTTATCTTAATTATCATTACCATTGTTGTTAGAATTATTGTCATTGTTATCATCATTATTATTATTACTATTATCAATATTTCTAGTATACTACTGTTATCGTAATTATTATCATTTTCATTGTTATCTTTCATTGTTACTTATTTTTATCATTATCATTATAACTGTTATTATTATTATTTATTTCATCATTATTATCTTTATTATCATTATTGTTATTTTTATTATTATTATTATTCATTATCATCACTCTCATCGCCATTAGTATTAACATTAATACTATTATTATTATTATCATTGTTATCCTTGGTAAGCAGTTGTTATCATTTTGTTGTTCATTTTATTATCATTATCACCATTTCTGTTATTATTATCATCATTATTACTGTTTTCATTATCATCATTTTTATCATTATTATTAATTTCATTGCTCTTGTCGTCACTGTTATCATTGTTATTATCACCGTCATTATTTTCCTATTATTATCACTACCTTTTATAATTTTTATCATTATTTACATAATTTATCATTATCACTGTTATCATCTCATTATTATTATTATCATTATCTTTACTAGTTTTTTATTATTATCATTATTATTATCGTTATTACTGTTATTGTTATTTTTATCATCATCACTATTATTACTGTTAATTTTGTTGCTGCTGATGTTGGTATTATCATCATTATTATAATTAATTATCATTTATCATTATTTATATATTGTTTTATTATTATTTTATTATTATTATTTATTATTTTTATACGAAAG
>NC_051424.1:32199217-32203140 GCF_015228065.2 Penaeus monodon | reverse complement strand
AAATTTTTGGGTTAAACGGATCAAAAAAAAACCCAAAAAAAATTTTTTTGATTAATAAAACCTTTCCCTTTTAACCCCTTTCACCTGGGTTGCCCAGATCCCAATTTTGCTTAATACTTTCTTCAGCGCATGCCAAATTAGCATCTAATTTTAACTCAATTATGATAGAGCCTAGCTAAACATCTGAATGGTTATGTCAAGGGACTACTAATCTCTAAGCCAAAAGTAACGAAACAGATAACCCAAAAAACTACAGACCCATTACATGCTTAACAACCACCTATAAATTACTTCCCGTAATCTTAACTGAAAGAACCTACAGAACACATGGAAGAAAAAAATATTTTTCCCAACGAACAAAAAGGATGTTGCAGAGGATAGGGATGTAAATATCAACTGCTTATAAATAAAATGATTCTCGAAAATGCTCATACTAAACACAGACATCTAAGTACTGCTTGGATCGACTATAAAAAAGCCTTTGACAGTGTCCCACACTCTTGGATCTTGAAATCCTCAGTCTCTCCTGTCTTAATTTCACCTTTCTTCGAAACACAGGGACATTATGGGAGACAAATCTTACTCTAAAAAACACATGAACGGTACTTTATTTCAAAAAAAATACGAACAGATGCGGAATTTCCAGGGTGACTCTTTCCCCTCTTTTATTCTGTATGGCACTTATCCCACTCTCCCAGCTTTCTTAAACACAGGGTATGGATATACGATCATGGACAAAAAGATCAATCATTTATTCTTTTATGGATGACTTGAAACTTTACGCTCAGAATGATAATAAATTTGGAAAGGTGCTAAAAAACTGTAAAGATTTCAGTGATGACATAGGCATGAAGTTTGGTCTCGATAATGTGCTAAAGAAACCTTTAAGAAAGGAAAATAGAGACATCTGACAATATAAGGTAAGTTTTGTACCGTAATATAAGAATTGGATCAGGAAGAAACCTATAAATAACTAGGAATAAACAAAGGAAATGGGATACAACAATCATAGATGAAGAAAAAAATACGTACAGAATGCATCCAAAGAGTAAGGTCAATCCTGAAAACAGAATTAAACTCAAAGAACAAACTAACAGCAATCAACACTCTTGCAAACCTGTGGTTACATATAGTTTTAACGTGATAGACGGAACTTACATGAACTCAAACAAATTGACACCAAAATTAGGAAGCAATTGACATGCAACAGAATGTATCACCCTAAATCAGACGTAGACCGTCTGTACGTCCCTAGAAGTAAAGGAGGTAGGGGATGATGCAGTTGGAATTATCGTACAAAGCAAAACAATTGGTCTCTTGGAAACTTAGATCTAACAGCGATTGGATGCTTCAATTAGTTAGAGTACATGAAAACTCTAAAGGTTACACTCAATAGTAGAGGAATCAATAAATTTTCTCAGGAATTGGGTTTATTGAGAGCGAAAATATCGAAAATATGTGCCAACACTGGCTGGTAAACATAAAAAACTAAAAGCAAAGAAGGTCGGAAAAGAAAATTTAAAATCTAGGTGGCATGAAAAGCCTCTCCAAAAACAGTTTGAAAACTCGAAGCAAAACCACTGAGGGTAGATGAAATTGCAACCATCAGTGGCTTAAAAAGCTCTGGGACTAAAAGGGGAAACAGAGGGTTTTATTCTTGCAGCCAAGATCAAAGTTTGTTTACTAGAAACTATCAAGCTAACTTTTTGCACAATGGCACTGACTCAAAGTGTAGGTTTTGTGAAGAAAAGGTTGAGCCCAATTGATCACCTGTATCTGGTTGCTCAATATTAACACCGAATGAGTACAAAAATCGACACGACAGAGTGGGCAAGTACCTGCACTGGAAGATCTACAGACATTTTTCTATGGGAAACACAGGATAAATGGAAACAAACACCATCCAGAGCCAGTTATGAAGGCAAAGATGCTACAATCTTATGGAACTTTCCAATTCACACAGATCGTACTTACAGGCAAATCGTCCAGATATCGTCATCAAGGACAAAAAAACAACACTTGCCTGTTTATAGATATGAGATCCCTTCAGACAAAAACGTCCTAACAAAAGTGTTCGAAAAGATATCAAAGTATAAAGCCTGGAAATAGAGGTGGAAAAGATGTGGCATTTTAAAACCAAAACTTGCCTGTTGTATTGGAGCTCTGGCCTTATAAAAAAAGGTACAGATAAGTTTTTTGAGCAAATACCGGAAATCCAAAATTAGAAGAAATCCAAAAATAATCTTAAAACAGCACAGCACATGTTCTCAGAAGAGCATTATCAATTGATGTGCTCTTTGTGTGCGTGAATTGATTTGACTGGATGTTTTGATTTGTGGTTGTTCTGCATATTTTGCATGTTTTCGTTGATGTTTCATTGCCTCAAACTTCAATCATCATAGGTAGTGACTCGGTGTTTGATTTTAATTAGCAGATCTAAGGAAACTTTCGTATAAAATAATAATAATAATAATAATAATAATAATAATAATAACAATAATGATAATAATAATGATAAATGATAATTAATTATAATAATGATGATAATACCAACATCAGCAGCAACAAAAATAACAGTAATAATAGTGATGATGATAAAAATAACAATAACAGTAATAACGATAATAATAATGATAATAATAAAAAACTAGTTAAGATAATGATAATAATAATAATGAGATGATAACAGTGATAATGATAAATTATGTAAATAATGATAAAAGTTATAAAAGGTAGTGATAATAATAGGAAAATAATGACGGTGATAATAACAATGATAACAGTGACGACAAGAGCAATGAAATTAATAATAATGATAAAAATGATGATAATGAAAACAGTAATAATGATGATAATAATAACAGAAATGGTGATAATGATAATAAAATGAACAACAATGATAGCAACTGCTTACCAAGGATAACAATGATAATGATAATAATAGTATTAATGTTAATACTTATGGCGATGAGAGTGATGATAATGAATAATGATAATAATAATAATAATAATAATAATAATAATAATAATAATAATAGTAATGATGATAATATTAACAAGAGTAATAAAAATAACAATATGGATATAAAAATAATAATGATGAAATAAATATAATAATAACAGTTATAATGATAATGATAAAAATAAGTAATAATGAAAGATAACAATGAAAATGATAATAATTACGATAACAGTAGTATACTAGAAATATTGATAATAGTAATAATAATAATGATGATAACAATGACAATAATTCTAACAACAATGGTAATGATAATTAAGATAAGAAAAATAATAAATAACAATTATATAGTTAGTAATGATCGTACTGATAATATTAACAATAAAAGACATAATAACTATAAAAACAGCAAAAACAGTAACAGTGTTAACAATAATAATAATAAAGATAATGATAATAATGGAAACAATAGTAACAATAAGTAATATGATAGTTGATAATGATGATGATGATGATGATGATAATAATAATAACAATAATAATAATGATGATAATAATAATAATAATAATAATAATAATAATAATAATAATAATAATAATAATAATGATAATAATAATAATAATAATAATAATTATAATAATAATAATAACAGCAACAACAATGATAATGGTAATGACAGTACTGCTACTGATAATAATGATAATAATGATAGTAATAATGATGATAACAATAATAATGAGGATGATAATGATGATGATTGTATTTCTAATAAAAAAATATAATAATAGTGATGATTTAAATATGATTATAGCAATAATGATAATGATAACAATAGTGAATAAAGTTGAGCAATAATATTCATAAAGAGAATAATAGTAATGTCAATAATTATTCTAATGATGAAAACAATGATGATTGTGATAGTAATAACAACAGCAAAAACAATAATGATATTGATAA
>NC_051424.1:32171742-32174242 GCF_015228065.2 Penaeus monodon | reverse complement strand
TCCTCTTAATAATACTCAGTCCTCTAATTATTCTCAACTATCATCATACTATACCTACTCACAATAATCGCAATATAATAATACTATCATTCCTCATAATAGTAACACTCCTCCCCATACTCCTCCTCATCTAACTACACAACGCTCCTATAGTGAATAATAATCATCAACTCAGAATCCTAATAAAGACTAATACTAATAATAATAATACTAATGATCATACGATAATAATAATTATCAATAATAATAATGATAATGATGATATGATGATGTACATCATCATTATTCTCATTATTATTATTATTTTGATAATAATACTAATAGATAATAATAATAATAATAATATTATTATTCTTATTATTTATTATTATTAATAATAATAACCGCCACTGATAATATGATAATCGTCATAATAATAAATAAAAACTAATAAGGAATAATACTAATACTACATATACTAATAATAATAATCCTGAATCCTACTAATGATAATATCATCTGATATAATAATCATAATCCAAATCTAATAACATACTCCTATACTAATAATAATCTAACTCATACTAATAATCCTACTAATAAGAATCCATGATAATACTAACAATACATAATCATCACATAATAATAATATAATGATCATACTAATAATATACTACTGATAAACATTTTCTTATTATTCTTATTATTATTATTATTATTCTTACTACTCGAAAGTAATACTAATAATACTATATACTAATCATCTACTAATAATATAATGAACTAATAATGCTCCCCCTATGCGGATGATGATTATGATGCTCCTCCTAATATAATACTACTGATAATGCTAATGATACTACTACTCACAAAAAAGGCAATATCATAATGATAATAATAATAATAATAATATAACAATCTTCTATAATAGCACTATAATCTCTCTCTCTTTCTCTCTCTCTCTTTCTCATCTCTCTCTCTCTCTCTCTCTCTATCTATCTATCTATCTCTCTATCTATCTATCTTTCTTCTCTCTTCTCTCACTGCTCTCTTCTCTCTCTCTCTCTCTCTCTCTCCTCCTCTCTCTCTCTTCTCTCTCTCTCTCTCTCTCTCTTATTAAATAGTTTTTCAGCTTTCTTTTGAAGCAGTCAGGCCTACCGTTTGTTCTGTGATATTAATTCCATGCGGATAACTGCTTTTCTAATTTTGCTATTCTGGAGGTGGTTTATCGGAGACCTGAGTTCCAGTACAAATGTCTAAATTGTATGTATACTTCAAATATATTACAATATTTATCTTGTTAAGAACAACTAATTACAACTTAATGATAATGGAATAATAAACAATAGAATTATAATAACAATCACGCTAATAATAACGTAATTATAATAAACATTAATGATAATAATATAAATAAAATTAAAAAATTTTTAATTTAAAACACTAATGATTATATTATGATAATGAAATGATAATGAATAATGAGAATAATATAGATAATAACAATATCATAATAATAAGAAGAATAATGTATTATATTAATAATAATAGAATGAATAATAATAATAACAATAAATATAATAATAATTAAATAATGATAATAACCAAATTATTATATAATATAATGATTATAATGATTATAAATGATTATAATATAATAATATTAATAACGGATAATAATAATTAATATTAATATAATTAAATGATAAATAATGATAATAATAATAAAATATAATAATAATAATAATTAACAATAATAATAATAATGATAATACTAATGAAAATATAGTAATTGTAATAATAATAATATATTAATATAACGTATAATAGTAATAAGAATACAAATAATATAATAAGAAAAATAAGAATAATAAGGTAATATAATAATAATAATAATAACGCTAATAATAATAAATAATAATAATATATGATGATAATAATAATAAAATATAATAATATAAAAATAATAAAATAATAAAATAAAAAATAAGAATATAAGTAATAATAATAACAATAATAATAATAATAATAAAAAGGATAGAAATATAATAATAATATAATATAATAAAAATAATAATAATAATGATAATAATAATAAAAATAATAATGAATAAAAATAATAATAATAATAAATAATAATAACGCCAATAATAAAAATGAATAATAAATAATAATAATAAAAATAATAATAATAATAATAATAATAATAACAATAAAACGCTAATAATAATAATAATAAATAAAATTGATAATAAAATAGTAAATATTTTAAATAATAATACTAAATAATATAATAGTAAAATCAATCCGCTAATAATAAATAATAATAATAATAATAATATGATTATTAATATAAAATATCTCATAATCTTATCATCTAATATGTAATAATGATATAATACTGTGATGTAATAATAATAATATATAATAATAATATAATAATACTCATACTATAATAAACTAATAAAAAGATAATAATAAATAATATTAAAAATTTTAAAAAAAAAAAATTAATAATATA
>NC_051424.1:32170278-32171642 GCF_015228065.2 Penaeus monodon | reverse complement strand
TATAATATGATAATTATTATATATTATTATTATTATTATTATTATTATATTATTTATTATTAATATTATTATTATTATATATTATTATTAATTGGTTAATACTTTATTATATATTATAATTATTATGTATTATTGTATTATTATTATTATTATTATTATTAATACTACTTATTAGCGTTTTTATTTTTTTTATTATTATATTATTATTATTATTATATTATTATTATTATTATTATTTTATTATTATTGATTATTATTTATTATTATTATTATTATTATTATTATTTTTATTATTGTCTATTATTATTATTATTATTATCATCATTAATATTACCATTATTATCATTGTTATTATTATTATTATTACTATTATTATTATTATTATTATTATTACTATTATTATTATTATTATTATTATTATTATTATTTGATGAAAAACCCACAATACAAAAACTAGATTTATTGAAAATGAGACTACAGTTTCGAAATCCACCTGGATTCCATCTTCAGGTCTGAAGAGGAAAGGGAGAGGAGGGGGTATAAAAGAGAGAGAGGAGAGGCAACGCCGGAACACGGGGCGGGTGAGGACAGACGAACGGAAGCAGAGGAAGGTCACATCAGGTCGGAGGATCGGGCGGACTATGCGCCGGGTGGCCGGCATACGGTAGAAGGCGGAGGATATGGGAAGCAAGGAGGCTGTCAGCAGGAGAAAGGCCGCTGTTCAAGTTGAAATTAGGCAGCAGCTTTATAAAGGAAGATCCCACCAGTCTGCGGGAGTGGACATCGGCGGAAGGAAACACAATCCGCGCTGCTGACCATTCCATCTGATGGCCAGTGTCCCACTGATGGCAAAAGAGGGCGTTATTGTTGTGTCCCCTGGATATAGCGTACTTATGTTGGGACAGACGCTTGGTAAGACTGGCGCCTGTTTCGCCAAAGTACTGCTTGTCACAGGAGGCACAAGGAACAGCATAGGTGCCCTCCTTCGCGGAGGAAGGAGGGCTAGTATGGACCAGGTTGCGACGGAGAGTGTTCACCTGGCGAAAGATCAGCCTGCAGTTGAGAGGGTGAAGAGGGCGACGGAGAGAGTAAATTTCCTCAGTGTAGGGCAGGCTGAGGACGGGCAAATGAGGAGTCAATTTAGGAGGAGAGTCGTGATAGAAGGTACGCCGCGCCCTGGATAACGCGGCATCGAGAACATGGCCAGGGTAGCCCAGTTTGGAGAAAGAGCGACGAAGGAAGACGATCTCTCCATCCAGGTACTGGGGGTCACAGATGCGAAGGGCGCGAAGGAACAGCGAGGTGGCAAACACCTCTCTTCACATGGAGAGGGTGGTATGAGAAGAAGTGTATGTACATACCAC
>NC_051424.1:32158595-32165178 GCF_015228065.2 Penaeus monodon | reverse complement strand
TTATTATTATTTTCATTATTATTATCATATTATTATTTTTTATTACTATATTAGTATTATAATTATTATTTTTTATTATAACTTTATATTATTATTAATATTTTTTTTTATTATTATTATTTTATTATTATTATTATTATTATTATTATTAACATTATTATTATTATTTTATTATTTTTTTATTAAATATTATTATTATTATTTTTAAATTATTCATTATCTTTATTATTATAATTATTATTATTATTACAATGAGCGTTATTGATTATTATTATTATTATTATTATTATTATTATTATTATTATTATCATTATAATTATTAATATTATTATTATTGTTATTATTATTATTATTATTATTATTATTATTATTATTATCATTACAATTACTATTATTATAACTATTAGTATTATTGTTATTAATATTGTTATTACCATACTTATTAATAGTAGTAGTAGTATAATTGATGTTATTATAATTAACGTTATTATTAGCGTTATTGTTATTATAATTATCGTTATTGTTGTTATCATTAAGTTGCTAATTAGTTCGTTCTTAACTAAAAATTAAATATTGTTCATATATTTGAAGTATAAATACAAATTTAGACACTTGTAATGATAACTCAGGTCTCCCCAGAAACCACCTAGAATAGCAAACTTATAAAAGCAGTTATCCCTATAAATTAATATTCACAGAGAACGATAGTGTATGACTGCATTCAAAGAAAGCGAAAAACTATTTAACTAAGAGAGAGAGAGAGAGAGAGAGAGAGAGAGAGAGAGAGAGAGAGAGAGAGAGAGAGAGAGAGAGAGAGTTTAGTGATTATTATAAGAGATTGTTATTATTTTTATTATTATTATTATTATCATTATTATTATTTTTCATTATTATTATCATCATCATCATCATATTATTATATTATTATTATTATTTATTATTATTAGTATTATTTATTATATTATTATTATGTATTATTATTTTATTTTTATTTAAAATTATTTTTATTATTACAATATCTTATCATTGGCGTTATTATTATCATTATTATTATTTTTTATTATTATTATTATTATTATTATCATCATCATTATCATCATCATTTATTATTATTATAATTATTATTATCGTTATTATCTTATTATTATTATTATTATTATTATTATTATTACTATTATTACCATTATTATCATTATTGTCATTATAATTATCATTATTTTTATTATATTTTATTATTATATATTGTATTAATATTATTTTACTATTATTATATTTATTATTACTATTTTTATTATTACAATTATTATTATCATTATTATTATTAATATTATTATGTCATTATTTATTTATTATTATTTTATCGTTATTATCACTATTATCATATTATAACTAATATTATTATTATTATTATTATTATTTTTATTTTTGTTTATATTATTATTATTATTATTATTATTATTATTATTATTATTATTATTATTATTATTACTATTATTATTATTACAATTATTATTATTATTATTATTATCAATATCATTGTCATTATTATTATTATTATTATTATTATTATTATTATTATTATTATTATTACTATTTTCCTTATTATTATCATTATTATTATTATGGTGATGATGATGATGATGATGATTACTATCATCAATTATTATTATTATTATTATATTATTATTATATTATTATTATCATTATAATATTATAAAATGAAAGCAAAACAGCCAGCGAGTGGGCTAGCCAGACTCCAGCTTACCGACTTTATCAAGCCGTGTGGCCTGCTGCTCCGCCTCTCTACATAGCTGCCGACCCGAGGTTTACCTCTGACCTCGAGAGGGGGACGTTATCTCCGCGGAGAACGCTCGTGAACCGCCAAACACGAGCAGGTGTCGTGAAACACCTGTTAACTTTTCCCTAAGTCAAAGAAGGTTTCCTCTGGTCTCGATCCCGGGTCTTGCGAGTGGGATGCACAGCCTCTTCCAATGCTGCCACCGAGATCTAATTAATATACTGGAAAATCGGTCCTTTTATATTTCCAACTCCGATCAACACGCATCGCCTACCCATGTACATTATACACAGTTTACACATCCCTACTTCCAGCAATAAGGGAAAACAATACCTTCCCAACGGATTTACATAAAACGTTAAGGTGCAAAGCGGGGCACTGTAAATTAATCAAATACGCTCCATCACAAAACTCTTTCCTTACGGTGTCTGCGTGTAAGTATGTGTGAGTGTACATTTGACGTTTCTGCTGCTGCTGTCCTTAACTAAATATTAAATATTGTTCATATATTTGAAGTATACATACAAATTTAGACATTTGTAATAATAACTCAGGTCTCCCCAGAAACCACCTAGAATAGCAAACTTATAAAAGCAGTTATCCCTATAAATTAGTATTCACAGAAAACGGTAGTGTACGACTGATTCAAAGAAAACAAAAAAATGGGTAACTATTTTGTTATGCTATATTTTTTCCAGTCTCAAAAACGAGACCAGTATGAAGCAATACAAGGCTTTTGGCTTAAAGCAAAAATGACTTTTTACCACCATTGTTGACTCCGTATTCATTATTGCCATGATCATGTCGACATCATGAGAGAGAGAGCGAGAGAGAGAGAGAGAGAGAGAGAGAGAGAGAGAGAGGGAGAGAGAGAGAGAGAGAGAGAGAGAGAGAGAGAGAGAGAGAGAGAGAGAGAGAGAGAGAGAGATTATTATTATAATAATAATAATAATAATAATTATTATTTATTATTATTATTATTATTATTATTATTACTATTATTAGCGTTTTTATTGTTACTATTATTATTATTATTATCATTAATATTATTGTTATTATTATTATTATTATATTATTATTTATTATTATCATTATTATTATTATTATTATTAGTTATTATTATTATTATTATTATTATTATTAGTATTATTATTATTAATTATTAGTATCATTATGATAATAATGATAATAATAATAATAATAATAATAATAATAATAATAATAATTAAATAATAATGAATAATAATATAATATAATAATAATAATAACTTATTATTATTATTATTATTATTATTATTATTATTATACGATGATAATGATAATAAGAAGAATACGAATATGAATAATAATAGTAAGAAAAGAATAAGAATAGTAATGACAATAATAATAATAATAATGATAATAATGATAATAATAATAATAATAATAATAATAATAATAATAATAATAATAATAACTATTATTATTATTATCATTATTATCATTATTATCATTATTATTATTATAATTACTGCTATTTTCATTATTATTATCATTATTATTATTATCATTATTATTATCATTATTATTATTATTGTTATTATTATTATTGTTATTATTATTATTATTATTATTATTATTATTATTATTATTAGTAGTAGTTATAGTAGTAGAAGTAGTTATAGTAGTAGTAATAGTAGTAGTTTTAGCGTCATTATTATTATTATTGTTATTATTATTATTATTATTATTATTATTATTATTATTATTATTACAATTAGCGTTATTAATTTACCATTATTATTTTTATTATTATTATTATTATTATTATTATTATTATTATTGTTATTGTTATTATCATTATTATTATTATCATTATCATTATCATAATCATAATCATAATCATTATTATAATAATAATTATTATTATTATCATTATTATTAGAAATTTTAATTTTTATCAACATTATTATTTATATTATTACTATTTTATTATTATTATTATTATTATTATATTATTATCATTATTATTGCTATTATTATAACTATTAGTATTATTTTTATTAATATTGTTATTACCATACTTATTAATAGTAGTAGTAGTATAATTGATGTTATTATAATTAACGTATTAGTGTTATTGTTATTATAATTATCTTTATTGCTGTTATTATTATCATTATTGTTGTTATTATTATTACTATTATTATTATTATTATTATTGTTGTTGTTGTTGTTGTTATGATAATAATAATAATAATAATAATAATAATAATAATAATTATATTATTATTATCATTATCATTATTATTATTATTATTAGCGATATTATCAATTCTATTATTATTATTATTATTATTATTATTATTATTATTATTATTATTATTATTATCATTATTATTATTAATATGATAAAATGAAAGCAAAACAGCCAGCGAGTGGGCTAGCCAGACGCCAGCTTACCGATTTTATCAAACCGTGTGGCCTGCTGCTCCGCCTATTATCATTATTATTACTATTATCATTTTTATATTATTATTATAATTATGATCATCATCATTATTATTATTATTATTATCATTATTATTACTACTATTATCATTATTATTACTATTATCATTATTATTATTATCATTATCATCACTATTATTATTATCATCGTTATTATTATTATCATTATTATTTATTGTTATTATCATTATGATCATCATTATTATTATTATCATTATAATTATTATAATTATTGTTATTATTATCATTATTATCATTATTATCATTATTATTAATATTATTATTATTGTTATTATTATTATTATTAAATCAGAGCAAGTGCACACACCAAGCGCCGCATGCGAATACGTGGTTGCATCCATGCTCACACGCATCGCCTGCGCGTGTATGTGAGCACTTGCACTGATTTAAATAATTTTAGGTAAATCGTTGGAGACTGCGAGTTGAGAAGGAGCCTGGGGGATTCCACTCAACTTTTATTTTCTCCTGACAAACCTCTACACCAATGATTAAATACAGAAATGATAATTCATACCACATCGCCCGTCGCGTGGGTTATCAAGGGGCGCGTTATTTAGTGGGAAACCAGGCTGACAATGTTAAATATGCATCTGGAAGACAAAGAAGATAAAGAAAACATGTACAATTAAGAAACACATTATTAATATTATTATCATTATTAATTAATATTATTATTATTATGATGATTATAATAATAATAATAATAATAATAATAATAATAATAATTAATAATAATAATAAAACTAATATATATCATTATTATATTATTATATTATATTACTATTATTATCATTATTATATTATTATTATTATTATTATTATTATTATTATTATTATTAGAATTATTAGAATTATTATTATTATTATTATTGTTGTTTTTGTTGTCGTTATTATTATTATTATATTATTATTATTATTATTATTATATATTATTATATTATTATTATATTATCATTATTATTAATCATTATTACATCATTATCATTATCATTATATTTATTATTATTATTATATTATATTATATAAATTATTATTTATATATTATTATTATTATTATAATTATTATTAGATGTAGTTATAGTAGTAGTAGTAGTAGTAGTTTCAGCGTCATTATTATTATCATTGTTATTATTATTATTATTATTATTATCACTATTATTATTACTATTACTATTATTTTTTTTATTATTATTATTATTATTGTTATTATTATTATTATTAGTCTTTTTTTTTCATCTAGAAAACGACATATCGCCTAGAGAAGTCGAGCGCAAGTGTCGTAGGGGAAGTCACCGCCGTGGCACAAACCGCGGTTGATTAGGAAGGGCATCCAATCAGGCAAGGGTGGCACTGCCATATATAACCTCTCAGTAGTGAATTGAGAGAGGTCTATGTCCTGCAGTGGAATGAATGGCTGTTGAAAAAAAATGTGAAGGCCGCGGTGGCTGAGTGGTTAGAGCATCGGACTTCAGACTGTCACGACGGCAATCTGAGTTCGAGGGTTCGAGTCACCGGCCGGCGCGTTGTTTCCTTGGGCAAGGAACTTCACCTCGATTGCCTACTTAGCCGCTGGGTGGGCAAGCCAGCCCAAGTCAGTGCCGGGTAAATAGAGATGGTGACTCGATAAAAACACCGGGCGGAAGGCAATGGCAAACCACCGCTCTAAATTGCCAAGAAAATCATGGAAATCCATGATCGCCAACGTCCTGGTGGGACAGGGCACTTATTATTATTATTAGTTGTAGTATAATTAATATTTTTATTATTAACGTTATTATTATTGTTATTGTTATTATAATTATCATTATTGTTATTGTTATTATTATTATTATTATTATTATTATTTCTAATATTATTATTATTAGCGATATTATCAATATTATTATTATTATATTATTATTATTATCATTATATTATTATCAACATGCTGATGGCAAGCGAGGCCTGATCACCCTTGTCAGATCAACAATTCCCTGCTCCGCAATAGCCGATGCACCGCACTGTGGAGAAAATGTTGAATCTTTTGCCGTTGAGATTCACCTGGCCGGGGGGCCCCTGAAATTGTACACTGTGTACAGCCGGCCACAATGTAGTAGCTTAGACATCAGCCAGGTATGTGCTTCCGCAGCACACGACCGAGTGATCATAGGGGGAGACTTCAACGCACACCACCCCATCCTGGCTCCCTGCAGGGCACCGGATGCGGCTGGCCATCACATAGCCAACGTGCTTGAGACATTCCCCGAGATCGCTCTCCTCAATACCCAAGAACCA
>NC_051424.1:32143595-32148595 GCF_015228065.2 Penaeus monodon | reverse complement strand
TTTTATCATTATTTTTCTTCTCATTATTATCATCATCATTATCATCATTTTCGTTACTATTATCATTGTCATTATTATTATTATTATTATCATTATAATTATTATTATTATTATCATCATTATTATTATTATTATTATTATTATTATTATTATTATCATTTTCACTGTTCACATTATTACCATTTTTATTGTTGATATCATCATAATCATTACCATTATTAATATCATTATGATTTTCATTATCATCTTCATTATCATTATCATTCTCATTTTCATTAATATTATTTCCATAATTGTCAGTGCCTTTATCATCATTATGACATTATCATTATCATCAATATTGTTACTTTGTGTACTGGAGAGAAAATATATACAATATATACCATTATTTTTATGAAAATCTGACTTCATACGAATTGCAGGTAAATACCTAAATAAATAAACAAGTTAATAGATAGCTAAGGACTGAAAAAAAAGATATATATAGATAAACAGAGAAGTATATAGATGATATATAATTAAATAAAACGCGAGCCTGGCTATCTGTTTGCATATATAACTATAAAGATTGGAAAAACAGATCCTATCTCCTGCTGTCAACCAAACTCTCCCAAATAGAACAGAGAGAGTTAGGGGGGATAGAGGGAGAGAAAGAGAACGAGAGAGGGGAAGAAGAGAGTGGGAGAGACGGTGAGAGAGATGGGAGGAGAGAAAGAGAGAAAGAGAGAGAGAGAGAGAGAGAGAGAAAGAGAGAGCGAGAGAAGAGAGTGGGAGAGATTGAGTGAGAGAGAGAGAGAAGAGAGAGAGAGAGGGAGAGAGAGAGAGAGAGAGAGAGAGAGAGAGAGAGAGAGAGAGAGAGAGAGAGAGAGAGAGAGAGAGTGAGAAGATAGATAGATAATAGATAGATAGATAGAGAGAGAGAGAGAGAGAATGAGAGAGAGAGTAGGAGAGAGCGAAAGATATAAAGAGAGAAAGAGAGAAAACTGACTGATCATTTTTTTGGGTGAAACGCAACATAGATAGATAGAACGAAAATAGATAAATGTGAGGGAAGATAGAATAGGAGATAGACAGACAAAAAAAAACGAGAGACAATCAAACAGACAGATAGATAGACGAATATATAGAAAAACAGAAACAATATAAGAAGGAAAAATATAAAAAAAGGGGAAAAGATATAGGCAATAACAGGGAAATGGGTAGAAAAGACAGAAAGTAAATGTAAAAAGAAAAAGAAAAGAAAAGAAAAGAAAAAAAAATAAAGAAGGGAGAAAGGGATATAGAAAAAAGGAGATAAAGAGGAAAATAAAATAAAGGGGAAATAGATAATGTAGAGCAGAAAGAAATCTGAAATAAAGAGGAAAAAAAATATAAGTAAAAACATAAAAAGAAAAAGAGAGAAAAGAAATAAAGAATTAATAGAAAAAAGAGAAAGGGTATAAAAAAAAGCAAAAGGTAGGTAAATAAGAAAACACAAAAAAAAGAAAAAAGAAAACCAATGAGGAGGAAAGACAATTATTGAATTAAAAAGAGAAGAAAAAAAAAAGAAAAGAAAAAGAAACCAGAAGGGAAAGATATAAAAAAAACAGAAACAAAACAAAACAAAATAAAACAAAACAAAACAAAACAAAATAAATCAATAGAATAAAACACGAAAGACAAAACAAAAAAAAAAAAAACAAGAAAAAACAAGAAAACAAAACAAGAAAAAAACAAGAAAACAAAACAAGAAAAAAGACAACAAAACAAGAAAGCAAAACAAAAACAAGAAAACAAAAACAAGAAAAAAAAAAAAAACAAGAAAACAAAACAAAAACAAGAAAACAAAGCAAAAAAACAAGAAAAGAAAACAACAAAACAACAAAACAAGAAAAACAAAAACAAGAAAACAAAACAAGAAAAATCAGACATATTACAAGCTAAGCCGAAACAAGGACATGCCTTAAACCTTCATAAAAAATTGCGTCATGCTCTCTCTCCCAAATTCCTTTTGATAAACCGATCTTTGTTTCCCACGCAACTGCCTTTTAAAAATGGACGACGTGTAAGAGATGCTCGACAGGAGGAGGAATTTCTTGTGTGTTTTACAAGGGTATTGATACTTTTTTTTTTTGTCATTTCTTCTGTTTTTTGTTGTTTTTTGTTGTTTGAACTTGATATTTTTTTGGAGGGGGGGGGAGTATTTTTGTATTTTTTTCTATATGTTTTTTTTTTTTTTTTTTTTTTTTTTTTTCAAATGTCTTCTTTCGTGCTCTTGTCTCCCTCTTTCTTTGTCTTTGTGTTTGTCTTCTACACTCTCTCTTTTCTTGTTCTTTCTTTTTTTTTTTCTCTTCATTTATTCTTTATTTCTGTCTCTGTCTCGCTTCTTCCTTTTTTGTAAATAATTTCCTTTGTCTCTGCTTCTCCATATTTTTTCTCTCTCTCGGGGAGAAAGAGAGAAAGGAAAAGAAAAGGAGAAAGTAGAAAGAGAGAGAGAGAGAGAGAGAGAGAGGGAGGGAGAAGATAATGAGAAAGAGAGAGAGAGAAGATAATGAGAAAGAGAGAGAGAGAAAGTTAGAAAGAGAGTGAGAAGAGAAAGAGAGAGAGAGAGAGAGAGAGAGGGAGAAGGAACGAGAAAGAAGAGAAAGCGAGAGAGAAGAGAGAAAGACAGATAGATAGATAGAGAGATAGATAGATAGATAGATAGATAGATAGAGAGAGAGAGAGAGAATAAGAGAGGAGGACAGAAGGTGATTTTACCCCTCAGAGACCGCGAGCATAATCGGTCTTTCCTCTACATACCTTTGCTTTGATCCCCCCTTTTCTCCCTTTCTCCCCTCTCCCCCCTCTCCCCCTTCCCCCACTCTTCTCCTCTTCTCCTCTTTGCTGTTTCTGGTTTTGTTTGTATTTTATTTATCTGTACGTTCTCTCTTTCTTTATTTTCTCTCTCTCTTTCTCTCTCGCTCTCCGTCTCTCTCTCTCTCTCTCTCTCTCTTTCTCACTCGCTCTCTGCCTGTCTCTCTCTCTCTCTCTTTCTATCTTTCTCTCTCTCCCCCCCCTCTCTCTCTCTCTCTCCTCTCTCTCTCTCTCTCTCTCTATCTCTCTCTCTCTTTCTCGCCCTCTCCATCCTTTTTTTCCTCTCCCTCTTATTTTCACCTTTTCTCTCTTTATTTTTTTTCGCTCTTCTTCCTTTCATCTCTCCTAACTCTCTTTTTTTTTTTATTCCTCTCTTTTTCCCACTCTTCCCCCTCCCATTTCCCCTATATCCCTTCCCCTTTTCCCTCCTACCTTCACACTCCTCCCCTCTCCCTTCCTCATTCCTTTCTTCCCCTCCCTCCCTTCCTTCCCTTCCCTCCCCTTCCCTCCCCTTCCTTCCCCTTCCCTCCCCTTCCCTCCAGCAAGGAAAATGTTAAAGGGAATGTTTTTTGATCAGGCAGTCTCGTTGCCGCCATCACTAGTTAGCTAGTGAGGGACAAGTATAAGAGAAAAAAAAAGAAAGAAAAAAAAACAAGAAAGAAAAAGGGATCTAGCAACCGCCATTTAACAACACACCCCACACGACACACAGATACATGTACACGTACTTACAGACTCATATACACAAACGCGCGCATTCTAACACACACACGCGCGCACACGGACACACATATACAACGCTCACACACAGACACCCATATACAAACGCTCACACACACACACACACACACACCACACAGTACACAAGACAACACCCCACACCCACACAACACACACACACACAACACCACCCACACACACAACACACCACACACACACACTCCTACAGACACAGAGACAACCCCCTGCCCTCACACATACACATACACACACATACTACCACTTCACCACACACATACAGTTCTCCCCTCCCTCCCCACCCCTCCTCTCCCCTCCCCCAAGTTCTAGTGACGAAAATCTTAGCACAATTTAGGAAGAGACAACAGAGGGTTTTAAGCTGGATCCTACCGCCGTCAACAGGTCATAGATAGAAGAGAGAGTTAGAGGCAACCAGGGAGAGAAAGAGAGCGAGAGAAGAGGAGAGAGTGAGAGAGAGAGAGAGATAAGAGAAAGTGAGAGAGATTGGTGGAGGTGAGAGAGGGGGAGAGAGAGCGTGAAAGAGTGTGAGTGAATGAGTGAGAGAGAGAGAGAGAGAGAGAGAGGAGAGAGAGAGAAAGAGAAGAAGATAGATAGTAGAGAGAAGAGAGAGAGAGAGAGAGAGAGAGAGAGAGAGAGAGAGAGAAGGAGAAAGAGAGAGAGAGAGAGAGAGAGAGAGAGAGAGAGAGAGAGAGAGAGAGAGAGAGAGAGAGAGAGAGAGAGAGAGGCAGAAAAAAGGAAAGATAACGGGAGTGAAAGAGGGGACGGAGAAAAGTCGAGAAGAGAAAGGAAATAAGGAAAAACAGAGTTGAAGAGATGAAAACAGAGTGAGGAGAGGGGAATAAAGGAGTGAGTGAGAGAGGGAGGAGAGGAAAGCCGAGGGGAAAGAAAGAGAAGAGGAGAGGACAATGAAGAGGAAAGAGAAGGGCAGAGGAATAAGGAGGGAATGTATAAGAAAATATGGTAAAAGAGAGAGAGAGAGAGAGAGAGAGAGAGAGAGAGAGAGAGAGAGAGAGAGAGAGAGAGAGAGAGAGAGAGGAAGAGGTGGGAGAGAGAAGCTGAGGGGAAAGAGAGAGAGAGAAAAAAAACAACAACAACAAAAGGGGAGTCGAGTAAAACAGAGGGGAAAGAGAAGTGGAAAAAAAAGATTGAAAATAAGGGAAAGTGAGAGGAAAGAAAAGAAATACAGACGGAGCGAGAAATATGGCAAAGAAATGAGGAGGAAGTATGGGAAAAAGGGGAGAAGGAGAGGGATATAGAGAGGCAGCGGGGGACGAGGGAGAGGGGAGGAGGGAGAGCGGGAGTTGGGGGGAGGAGAGGGAGGAAGGGGGGTGGGTGGGGGGAGAAGGGAGAATGGCGATAAACCAGCGTTCTAACTCTTGTTTATCTCGTGTAGGAATCCCCATGGC
>NC_051424.1:32133595-32136095 GCF_015228065.2 Penaeus monodon | reverse complement strand
TGGCCTCGGATTATAATGCAGCTGTACCAGTATTATTTATCTATTTATTTTCATCTATTTTTTGTTATTATCGTCTGTTATTCTGTTCATTTTATTTACTTTTCAAAACGGGTTCCTTTCGTAGGTAATTGCTTTTTTTTTTTTTTTTTTCTTTTATATATTTCGTCTTTCTTATTTTTCTTTCTTTCTTCTCTGTCTTTCTTATCTTGTATTATCTTTCTGATCTTATCTTATCCTATCTTATCTTTTTACCTATCTATCTTTATTTATCTATCTATCTTTCTTTCTTATCGGCAGTAATTTAATAGGAAAGGATGAGAGAGAAAAAAAAACTATATTGGAGTAAATGAGATTAACTTTTATTTATTTTTTTATTTACCTATATACATGTTTGTATATATATATATATATATATATATATATATATATATATATATA
This sequence comes from Penaeus monodon, assembly GCF_015228065.2. Classification (NCBI taxonomy): domain Eukaryota; kingdom Metazoa; phylum Arthropoda; class Malacostraca; order Decapoda; family Penaeidae; genus Penaeus; species Penaeus monodon. The sequence goes on along the minus strand of NC_051424.1, from coordinate 32,135,657 downwards.
TATATATATATATATATATATCTGTGCATCATTCTTTTTATTTTTCCCATCTGTCTTTCTGTCTTTATTTCTGTTCGTCTGTCCATACATATTCATCTATATATAAGAATATTTTATTTTATTTTTTTTCACCTATTTACTATCCTCCGTTTCCATCCTCATTACCTCTTCCTCTTCCTCTGTTTTCATCCTCAATATCATCCTCACACCTCCTCCTCATCATCACCATCCTCCTCCTCCTCTTCATCCTCATCACCATCCTCCCCCTTCTCACCACCACCGCACCATCACCTCACCACCACCACCATCGCCTCTCCACCACCACCATCGCCTCTCCACCACCACCATCGCATCTCCACCACCACCACCATCGCATCTCCATCCACCACCACCACCGCACCACCGCCACCACCATCAGCTGCCAGCGACCGATCCCCCCCGGACTTACGCCGCTGACCATCGCTGTGACGCGAGAGTGGTGCCCTCCACCACCACCACCCTCGCACCCCCGCCCCACCATCGACCTCTCCTCCCACCTCCCACCACCCCACACCCCTCGCCCCATCCGCTCTCCACCACACCACCACCCCCCACCCTCCCACCATCAGCTCCAGGCTTCGCCACCGATCCTCCCTCGGGTACTTATCAGTCTATCTTTCTTTACTCCCATATTGCTGCCACTCGCTCATCACCCCTCCTCTCCCCCTCCGCTCTCCCCCATCATCCTTCTTCCTCCCCCCTTCCCTCTCCCCCATCACCCCTCCTCTCCCCCTCCGCTCTCCCCCATCACCCCTCTTCTCCCCCCTCCCCCCCATCACCTCTCTTCTCCCCCGTCCCCTCTCCCGCATCACCCTTTTTCTCCTTCTCCCCCTCCCCCTCCTTCTCCTCCTCCTCCTCCTTCCTTCTCCATCTCACGCAACCCTTCTCTTTTCTCCTCTCTACCCCTATCCCCCTATTCTCCTTCTCCCCTCTTCCTTATTCTACTTTAATCTCTCTATTCCTTCCTCTTTTCTCTCCTCCGTTCCTTTCTTATCCCGCATCGCCCTCTCCTCTCTTCGATTTTTCCCTTTTCCCTCTTTCTCATCCTGCACTCTCCTCTCCTTTCTCTCTTATCCTATACACCCTTATCCTCGCTTCTCTTTCCCCCTTTTCCCTCTCCTCTCTCCTATCCCACACCCCCTTTCCATTTTTCCTTCTCCCCTTTTCCAATCCCACTCCTTCCTCTTCCCTTTCCCTTCTCCCTCTTTCCTCCTCTCCCCTTTCTCCTTCCTCCTCTCCTCCCTCCTCATCCCTTCCTCCCTTCCCCCCCTCCTCCTAGTACTCCTCCCCCCTCTCCCCACCTCCCTCCTCCCCCCCTTTTAACACTCCTGTCCCCCCTCTCCCCTCTCCCCTCTCCCCTCTCCCTCTCCCCTCTCCCCTCTCCCCTCTCCCCTCTCTGGCTGATGACAGGGCCTGATATGGAAGGGAAGGGAAGGGAGGCAAGCGGGAGTGGCAAGGAAGGGGCAAGGGGAGGAAGAGAGAAAAAAAAGAGGGGGGGGGGGAAGGAAAAGGGGAGTCGGAGAGTGAGAATGAGATCATGGGAAAAAAAAACAAAAAAAAAAGAGAGAGATAAATGAACAGGAAAATAAACAAACATGATGAATGTAAACGAGGAATTAAGAAAAGAAAAGAAAGAAAAAAAAAAGAAAGAAAAAAAAAAAAAACGATAAAAAAAAAAAAAAAAAAAAAAAAAAAAAAAAAAAAAAAAAAAAAAATAAAAAAAAAAAAAAAATATATATATATAATATATAATATATATATGATATAATATATATATATATATTATATATATATATACAACACAAACATATATATATATATATATATTATATATATATATATATATATATATAATATATATAGATATATGCATAAGATTACCGTAAGTATAAGTTCAGTTATTTCTCTTGTTCGTTATTGTTGTCTTTCTTAGTTCCTGTTATTTCATACTTAAAACTGTATATGTATATGTTGTTACTGGATAGAGACTCCGCACAAAGGAAAATAAAAACGTATGTAAGAA
>NC_051424.1:32104409-32108495 GCF_015228065.2 Penaeus monodon | reverse complement strand
GGGGGGGGGGTTTAACACACCACACCACAAAACACACACACACACACACACCACACACACACACACACACACACACACACACACATATATATATATATATATATATATTATATATATATATATATATATATATATTCATTTATATATGGGCGTGTATGTAACGGACACAACTGCACTTGTATGTGTGCTTATATGTAATACTGATGGTGATATTTTATTTTTTTATTTATTTATTTATTTTTTTACGGTAGGTTCATGTCTGAGCCGCCGTGGTCACAGCATGATACTTAATTGTAGTTTTCATGTTGTGATGCTCTTGGAGTGAGTACGTGGTAGGGTCCCCAGTTCCTTTCCAGGGAAAGGAGTCCCGGTGTTCCCTTTTTGGGTTTAATCATTCTCTCTATTTATCCGGGCTTGGGACCAGCACTTGACTTGGGCTGGCTTTGGCCACCCAGTGGCTAGGTAGGCAATCAAGGTGAAGTTCCTTGCCCAAGGGGACAACGTGGCGGTCGGTGACTCGAACCCTCGAACTCAGACTGCCGTCGTGACAGTCTTGAGTCCGACGCTCTAACCATTCGGCCACCGCGGCCTTGACGATCATGGGCTTCCATGATTTTTTTCTTAGCAATTTAGAGCGGTGGTTTGCCATTGCCTTCCGCCCGGATTTTTTTTTTCTTTTTTTTTAGCGAGTCAGATGGTGATATATACACATATATTTTATTTCATCAAATACAAGTGCACGACCATCATAAATCTGACTTCCACAATCCGTAATACAAAAGAAAAACAACATAATGAGAATATACACGCACAAACTTACAATAGTAAAAAGAGAGAGAGAAAAAAAAAACGGGGAAAAAAATTGAAAAAGAGACAGACCCTCTTACGCCAATGCTTTGTCTGGTTAAAACCCCCTTTTTATTCGGGTCATCTCTTGGCCAAACACCAGACTGGAGCGTTCACTTTGCTAACATAACTCCTGGTTTTATTGGGACCTGTTGTACACTGGTCTTTTGTCATTGCTGGATTCACGAGTGTACGTACAAGAACAGGATGAGAACGGACGTGAGAGGTTAACTGTGTGCACGTACATGTGTGTGTGTAGGTATAACTAAGGGCGTGTGTATTTCAGTAATTTTTTCGCTCACGTACATGAGCACGTGAGAACATTGGTTACAAATATGCTTGAGGTTCATCTGTGTACACGAGTTCTCAGTAGTAATACGTACATGATGACACGCTCATTGTGTGCATTAGGTAGGCATGTGTACGCGCACATGTAGTTGGAAATCGTTATGTACGTAAAATGCTTCTGTGTGCACTTTTGCTTTGTTGTCACCAATAGTTGGGTATGGCAAGCAAAAACCTCTCTAGGTTTTTTTTTCTCTCTCTCTCTTCGTCTCTCACTTTTTCTTTCTTTTCCCTTCTCTCTCCCCTCTCGTTCTCTCTCTTTCTCTCTATTCACTTTCTCAGTCTCTACCTTTTTCTCTCTCATCTCTTATATGTCTCTTCCTGTCCTTCTTCTCTGTCTCTTCCTCCCTCCTTCTCACCCTTTCCCCTCTCTACCTCCTCCTCCTCTCCCTCTCCTTTCCCTCTCTCTCCTTTTCTCCCTCTCTCTCTCTCCCCTTCTCTCTGACTTTCGCTCTTCCTCTCTCCTTCTATCCCTCATTCATTTTCTCTTCCCCTTTCTCTCCCTCTCTCATTCTTCTTTCTCTCCTTCCCTCCCTCCTTCTCCCTTCCTTTTCCCTCCATCCCTCCCTCTTTCTCTCCTTATCTCCCTCTCCCTCTCACTCCCTTTCTCTCCCTCTCCCTCTCCCTCTCACTCCCTTTCTCTACCTCTCCCTCCCTTTCTCCCTTTCTCTCCCTCTCCCTCTCCCTCCCTTTCTCTCCCTCTCCCTCTCCCTCCCTCCCTTTCCTCTCCCTCTCCCCTCTCTCTTCCTCTGACAAAGCAACGCAATTATGATAGCTGGTAGAATCAAAGCTTAAAATTTAATTTCAATTATTGTTCGACGTCCAGCAATCTGAAACCTATAATAGCTTTCATTAATTTTCCCTCACGCTCTCTGTTCCACGCATGCTCTCCATTAGAGTTGCTATCACTCGTGTTTTACTGATATTATAATTGCCTCTCCTGTTGATCTATTTGGTTTAGTCTCCCCCTCCCTCCCTCCTTCCTTCCGTTTTCTTTTTTTTTTTGGCGTTCGAGTTTGTGTGTTTGTTTCTGAATTTGCTTGTGTGTTTTTTGTTTTTGTTTTTGTGTTTTTGTTTCTTTTGTTCTGTTTTTTTTTTTTTTTTTTTTTTTTTTTTTTTTGTTATTTAGTAGCATTTATCTTCTTGTTTTCTTTCGTGGGTCTTTTATGTTTTTTTTTTTGTCTGTCTGTCTTTTTTTTTTCGTCCATAAGTAAGTCTGTCTGTCTATATAGCTAAATAAATAGACAGATAGAGAGATAAAGAGAGAGAGAAGACAGATAAATGAATAAGAAAGGAAAGGAAAATCACGCAAAGTCTAAATCAACGTAAATAAATTCTGAAGTATATAGTCTTCATCATTCTAACTATCCATACGCAATATAGTTATAATAATATGTATAATAAATATTGATAATATATATATATTATATCATATCATATTTATATATATATATGCTATCTACCTATACAGATATTATATTATATATATATATATATATATTATATATATATATATATATATATATATATATATATATATATATATATATATAGAAAGAGAACAGATAGACAGATAGATATATAGATAAGTCAATAAATAGATAATAAAAAAGATAAAGAATGGATGATATGACTTAATAAATGCACTGATAAATGGAGAGGATAAAGTTGATAACAAAATAAACGAGGAAAATAAAAACACGAGAAATAAAATCGCTGCCAGACGTTCCGTCCTTTCGCGCACTTAATAAAGCTGCATTCCTTTCCACCATCTTTATCATCCCCTCTCCCCTATTCCCCATCTTTCTTCGTCGTCCCCTCCACCCCTCCCCCCCCACACCATGAGGAATGCTTCTCACCCCCCCCTCTACCCATCCCCTATCCCCCCTCCTTCTCTCTCTCTTTTTTCTCTTCCTTCTGCCTCTTTCTCTCACTCTTCTCCTCACCCCTCTCTCTCCTTCTCTCTGCCTCTTTTCTCCTTCTCTCTGCCTCTTTCTCTACCACTTTTTCCCCCCTCCTTCTTCCATCTCTCCGTCTCTTCCTCTTCCCTCTCCCTCTCTCCCTCCTTTCTCACCCATCTTACTTCTCCCTCTTCACTAATATTTCCCCATCTCACCTTTTCTCTCTTCCTCCTTTTTACTCATCTACCTCTCATTTCCCTCATTTATTTCCTAATCTCTTCTTCTCTCTCTTTCTCTCCCTCCTCTCCTCTTCCACCTGTCTCTATTCCCCTCTTCTCCTTCCCCTCTCTCTCTCCCCACCTCTCCTTCCCCTCTCTCTCCCTCCTCTCCTCTCCCACCTCTCTCTATCCCCCCTCTCCTTCCCTTCTCCCTCTCCCCACCTCCCCCCCCCACCTTGAAGTCCCATGCAATCACCCATAAATGACCCTGGTTAGATTACTCCCCTCATAGACAGGGGGTAATAAAATGTTATGCGTTACTATTATACTCTCCTCGACCACGTGTGTGTGTGTGTGTGTGTACGTTTTGCATATATATATATATATATATATTATATAAATCTATTATATTTTTCTTTTTTATTATATTTAATATTTTTTTTTTTTTTTTTTTTTTAAATCGTTTTTCTTTCTTCTTTCTCTTCTCTCTTATCTTACTCTCTCTCTCTCTCTCTCTCTCTTTCTCTATCTATCTAGCTGTCTATTTATCTATCTATTTTCTTCTCTCTCTCCCTCATTCTAACTTCTCTCTCTCTCTCTCTCATTCTACCTTCTCTCTCTCTCTGTATCTATCTATCTATCTATCTATCTATCTATCTATCAATCTTCCTTCCTTCTATTCCCTTTTTTTATCATTCTCTCCTTCCCCCCCTTGCGTCTCCTCCCCTTCTTTCGAATCTGGGCGTAGAGAATATGTAATCTTTTTCATTATTCTT
>NC_051424.1:32094409-32096909 GCF_015228065.2 Penaeus monodon | reverse complement strand
AGGGGATGGATAAGAGAGGGGAAGGGAAGGAGGGGGAAGAAGGGAGGGGATAGGAAGAAGGGAGAGGGGGGAAAGGGAGGGGGAGCAGAAGAGAGAGGGAGGGGGTAGGGGGAGAGGGAGGCTGGGGAAGGATCTGAGGGGAGAATCGCTTTTAATGACTCTGGATGCATTCCTTCTCTGATGGGGAAAGGAGGCGGGGGTAGGTGGGGTTGGCGGGGAGGGGGGGGAGGGGGGACGAAGGTGCACGTGGTGGGGTTTAAGTGATATCGCCAACCGTGTTTTTTTTTTCTTTTTTTATTACTATTTTTTTTCTGTCTGGATGCCTGTCTGTCTGTCTGTCTGTCTGTCTCTCTCTCTCTCTCTCTCTCTATTTTATTCTCTCTCTCTCTCTCTCTCTCTCTCTAGATAGATAGATAGATAGATAGATGGATTTACAAATAGAAAAATAAGTTAATAAATAGGTAGGCCGGTAGGTAGATAGATAGATAGATAGACAAATAGACTAAAATTCATTGCATAATCTCGTTATTTTTCGTACATAACGAAAATGTTTACATTTATCCTTATTTCATTATGCAGTTTTCATTATTCTAAACATTACTTTTCATTACTATTTCTCTTTTTTTATGTTTATCATTGTTCTTCCTTCTCTCACCGGTAATTTGAAAGACAAATAATGGGGGTTATATACGCTTTTTTTTTTTTTTTTTTTTTTTTTTTTTTTGTTTTTTTTTTTTTTGCCCAGCGTCCTGTAAATCAAAAGGGGCCACAACAGAGCATAAATAAGATGAGTCAGGAGGGGGTGTGGGGGTGTGTGGGGAGGGTGGGGGGGAGTGGGGGTTGGGTGGGGGTGGGTGAATGAGGGTGGTGAGTGAGGGAGTGGGGGTGGTGAGGGGGTGAGTGGGGAGGGGTGAGTGAGGGGGGGTGAGTGAGGGAGGGGTGAGTGGGGGTTGGGTGGGGTGGAGGGTGGGGGATTAGCGATGGGAGGGAGGGGGAGGGGAGGAGGGGGAGGCGGATAGAGGAGGGAGTTCATTAAGCAAGACTATAATCAAGTTGCAATTGCGTAACGAGAGAGGGAAGGAGGGAGGGAGGGAAGGGAGGGGGAAAAATTAGCAGGAAAGTGTGAAGGGAAGGAGGGAAGGAGAGGAAAGGGGTAAGAGAGGAAAGAGAGGGAGGGAAGGAGTGAAGGAGAGAAGGAGGGGGAGACGATATGACAGAAGGATAAGGGGAATAGATAGTATGATGATGATAATTATAATAACATCAATAATAGCAATAATGATGAGAGTAATAATAATGATACAAATAAAACAATAATAATGATAAAAATAACGATAAAAAATGATAATGATAATAACAATAATAATAATAATAACAACAACAAGAACAAGGACAACAACAACAACAATAATAATAAAAATAATAATAATGATAATAATAATAAAACGATAATAATAATAAAATGATAGAAAAATTATGATAGTAATAGGATAAGGATAAGGGTAATCATATTAATGATGATGATAATAATAATAGCAGCAATAATGACAATAATGATGACAGTGATAATGATCATACAAATAATAACAATAATGATAATAATGATGATAAAAAATAATGATTATAACAATAATAATAAAATCATAACAATAACGATAATAGTAATAATAATAATAACAATAGAATTGCTACTAATACTAATAATGATATTGGTAATAATGATAATATTCAGGGTAATTATATTAATGATGATAATAATAACAGTAATAATTATAACAGTAAGGATAATAATAAAAAAAAAAAGTTAATAATAATAGTAACGATAATAGTAATAACAATAATAATAACAATAATAATAATAGTAATGATAGTAATGATTATAATAATAATAATAATAATAATGATAATAATAATAATAATAATAATAATAATAATAATAATAATGATAATAAATAACGCTGCAAGTAATAATGACGATGATAAAAATAAGAGAAAGAGAGAAAAGAAAGAACGAAAAAATGAATAAAACTGATTAAACAATAAACAAAACAAGGAGACAAAAAAGAGAAGAAAACAAGAGAACAGACAAAGAAAAAAAAAAATGCAAAGAAAGAAAAAATAAATAGCAAATAGGAAAAGAGATAAGACAGAGAACAACAAGACGAAGAAAAAGAGAAAAGAAAAAACAAAGAACAAGAAGAATAAGAAGATGACGACGACGACGACGAAGAAGAGATAAGACAGAGAACAACATCAACAACAACAAAAAAAGAAGAAGAAAAAAACGAAGAACAAGAATAACAATAAGAACAAGCCTAAGAAGGGATAAAACTGCAAAGAAGAAGAAGAAGAAGAAGAAAAAAAAGAAGAAGAAGAAGAAGAAGATGACGACGAAGAAAAAGAAAAAGAGATAAGACAGAGAACAGCAAAAGGAAAAAAAAAAAACGAAAAAAACGAAGAACAAGAATAATAATAAGAGCAAGCCTAAGAAAGGATAAAA
>NC_051424.1:32044409-32049409 GCF_015228065.2 Penaeus monodon | reverse complement strand
AAGCCTGAGGAAATTTGCCGGTCGAAGATAAGCGTCTGGGGAAGGGGGGGGGGGGGGAGGGGGAAGGATTCCTTTGCCTCCCCTTCCTTTCCCCTTCTTCCCCTCCTTCTCCTCCTCTCTCCTTTCTTCCCTCTGCCTCCCTCTTCTTCTCCTCCTTCTTCTCCCTCCCTCTCCCTTCTCCCCTTCTTCTCCCTCCCTTCTCCCCCTCTCCCCTCCCTTCTTCCCTCTCCCCTCCCCTCCCCCCTCCCGCTTGACTTGTTGCTCCGTCCCGCCGAATATAAGGAAGGTCCCCCCTCCTCCCCCCCTTCCCCAACCCCCCCCCCCCACCCCCCCCCCTTTTGATGACGTCCCCCCCTGCCGGGAAAAGATTAGAATTACATTTGGAAATCTTCGGATTGCTGGGGGGGAGGGGGGGAGAGGGGGAGGGAAAAGGGGTATGGGAGGGTGAGGGGGGGTTGAGGAGAAGGGATGGGAAGGGAAGGGGAAAGGGAAGGGGGTGGGGTAAGGATGGGGGAAGGAAGGAAGGATAGGAGGGAGGGAGGGTGGGGCAGGGATGGGGTGTTAGGGGAGGAAGAGAAGAAGGATGGGGTTGGGGATGGGGGAAGGTGGGGAGGGGGGGTGAGGAAAGGGGGAAGGAAGAGGTGGGGTCAGAAGGAGTTGGGGGGTAAGGGAGGGGGTAGGGGGAGGTCAGATTGAGGTAGGGGGGAGTTTTTGGGTTTAGGGGAGGGGAAGGGGGGAGGGAAAATTTATAGGGAGGGGCTTTTGGGGAAAGGGGGAAATTAGGGGGGGGGGGTCGGGTAGGGAAAAAGGGAGGGGAGGGAGGGAAGGGAACGTGTAGGAAAAGCGATAAGGAGGGAGGGAATTTAGAGAGACAGTCACTGAGAAAGAGAGAGACAGAATGATAGAGAGGGCGAGAGGGAGAGAGAAAGAGAATGAGAGAGAGAGAGAGAGAGAGAGAGAGAGAGAGAATTCCTAGATCCCGTTTATTGCAAGTCTAAGCTATTGGCATCGAGTGGGAATTGAACTGGAGGAAAGTTGACATACGAGATATATTACGTAAGATCGGTTTTTATTATATGTTTTTTTTTCTCTTTTATCCATATATATATATATATATTAATTATATATATTTAATTTTTATAATTATATATATAATATTGTTTAAAATAAAAAATTTTTAATATTATATATTATATATAGTATATAATAATATTATATAATATATATATATATAATTTCACTTTTGAATTTCGTTCGTTTTATCCCAATTTTTTGTTTTTCGTATTCTATTTATCTATTCATTTTTTTTATTTTTTTTTCTATTAATAATCCTGCTTTCAGTTTTCCCATTATTTCTTCTCTTTCGTTGTTACTAAATAAAATAATGATAATAATAATGGTGATGGTAGTAGTGACGATTATAACGATTGATAAAAGATAAATAATAACATAAAACGTAGGTAAATGCTAAAAAAAAAACGATAAAAAAAGATAAAATAATAGAATAAACAACACACAACACACACACACACACCCCACAAAAAAAATATAAAATATATATATATAAAATATAATTATATTACATATATTTAATATATATATATAGGAGGAGAGAGAAGAGAGAGAGAGAGAGAGAGAGAGAGAGAGAGAGAGAGAGAGAGAAAAGAAAGAGAGAGAGAGAGAGGGGAGGGATGGAAGGAGAGAGAGAGAAAAGGGAAGTAGAGAGAGAAGGGAGAGAGAGAGGAGGAGAGAGAGAGAGAGAGAGGAGAGAAGAGGGAGAGAGAGAGAGTTTTCATGAGAGAAGAAAGAGGAGAGAAGGATCAAGAAAGAGAGAGAGGAGAAAAATGATCAAAAGAGAGAAGGAGAAGAGAGAGGAGAGAGAGAAAGGAGGAGAGAGAGGGAGAGAGAGGAGAAAGAGAGAAATTATTATCATAAGGAGAAAAAGAGAGAAAAAGGGTTAAATAAGAGAGAGAAGGGGAGAGAATGATGAAGAGAGAGAGAGAGAGAAGAAGAGAGAGAGAGGAGAGAGAGAGAGAGAGAAATAGTCTTTTGGAAAATTTAAAATAAACTATTAGTCCCCTTTTTTAACAAAAACAATTCTTTTTTTATTTCCAAATTTTCGCCGCAAAATCGAAATTATGGATCTCTGTTCGCTACCCGTTCAAAAAACCCTTACCAGTTTACCCTAGCGTTTTAAAAGGCGACTTATTTGAACTTTTTTTAAGTGGCGATGCCCCTTTTCTTATCTTTTTGGGGAAAAATAAAGTTATACGTTGTGTTCTCTTTCCCTCCCTCCCTCTCTTCTTCTTCTTCTCTCTCTCTCTCTCTCTCTCTCTCTCTCTCTTTCTCCCTCCTTCCTTCCCTTTCTCTCTCACTCCTCCCCCTTCCCCCCACCTCTCTCTCTCTTTCTCTATCTCTCCCTCCCTCCCTCCCTCCCTCTCCACCCGCTCCCTCCTTCCCTCCCCCCCTCCCCCCCTCCCTCCCCCCCCCCCCCCTCCTCCCCCTCCACCCCCCTCCCTATCTCTCCACCCCCTCCCTCCCTCCTTCCCTGTCCCCCTCTCTCTCCCCCCCCTCCTCCCTCCCCTCCCTCTCCACCCCTTCCCTCCCTCCCCCACCTTCCACCCCTCCTTCCACCCCCTCTCCCCCCTCCCTCCCTCCCCTCAACAGACAGCACTTGCGTCTTGCATCCCCGGAGTCCAGTAACAATTTAGCTCCTGTCGCCGCGGCTGTCGCTCTTGATGGGATCCTCATCGTCCCTCTGCTCTCTCTCCCTTTCCTCTCTCTCTTCCTTTCTTTTTCCTTCTTTCTTTTCTTTTCTTTCTCCTCCTTTTTATCTTTCTCTTCCTTTCTCTTTTCTTTCTTTTTCTCTCTCTCTCTTCTTCCTTTCTTTCATTTCTTCTCCTCCTTTTTATCTTTCTCTTCTTTCTTCCTTTTTTCTTTCTCTCTTCTTCCGTTTCTTCTCCTTTTTTACGTTTTTCTTGTTCTTTTTTTTTTCCTTTTTTTTCTCTCTTCTTTTCTTTCTTCTCCTTTTTTTTCGTTTTTCTTGTTCTTTGTTTTCTTTATTTTTACTTCTTTTTTTCTTTTTCTTTATTTTCTTTTTATTTTTTCTTCTTTCTTTTTTCTTCTACTTTTTCTCTCCTTTTTTCTCTTGCTCTTCTTTCTCTTCTCTTTTATTTTTTCTTTATTTTTGTGGGTGTTTTTCTTCCTCTTTCTTTCTTTTTTTCTTCCATTTCTCCCTTTTTTCTTCCTCTCATTCTCTCCCTTTTCTGCATTATTTTTTTTCTTCTTCCTCACTTCCCATCTTCTTTCTCTTTCGTAATTATTCCTTTCCTTCCCTTACCATTTCCTCTTCTTCTTCATCCTCTGCTCCATCTTTCTTTCCCTCCTTTTTCTTTGAACTTCCCCTCTTCCCTTTCCTCCTTTCCCCTCTCCCCCTTGCTCTCATCTCCTCTCCTCTTCCTCTCTCCCATTTTTCCCTTCCTCTCCCTCATTCTCCCTTCCCCTCTCCCCTTTCTATCTCCCTTACTCTCTTTCCTCTCTCCCCTCATTACTCTCTCCCCATCTCCTTCCCCTCTCCTCTCTCTCCTTACTCTCTTCCCCTCTCCCTCTTACTCCCATCCCCTCTTCTTCCTTCTTCCCCTTTTACTTTTTTTATTCTCTCTCTCTCTCTTTTTTTTTTTTTTTTTTTTTTTTACTTTGTCTAGGTACATTTTCATTTCGATGTTTGGAAGTTTGTACTGTGTTCGGATTATATCATGTGGCTTCATTATATTTTTTGTTGATGTTGTTGGTATCAATATTGTTTTACTATTATTATTATTATTATTATTATTATTATTATTATTATTATTTCTATCATTATTATTATTATTATTATTATTATTATTTTATTGTTATCTTCATCATTATTATTATTATTGTCATTATAGTCATTTTATAATCTTCATTATTGTTACTATCATTACTATTGTTATTATCATTATTATTATCATCACCATGATCATTATTATCATTGTTATTACCCTTATGACTACCATCATCATCATCATCAACTGCATTTCTTATTTTCCTCTCTATTATCCTTTCAAACAACAATCACCAGATTTCTTTTTTTTATTGTGTAAAAAAACATTTTCCTTATCTTATTTTTCAATTTTTTTTTCTCCCTTTTATTTCGAAACTCGAACGCGAGCGAAAACGCACAGAAAACGGAATAGAAAATGGAATAGAAAACGGAAGTTGGAAAACAAAAGAGCATTGAACGAAGGAATCGTTTCGGAAAAGGGAAAAGAAAATGGAGTTTTGCCATTCCCTCGCTGGATGTCTGTCTGTGTGGTGTACGGAAATAATATAAAAGAAAATGGAAAACGAAATAGAGAGAGAGAGAGAGAGAGAGAGAGAGAGAGAGAGAGAGAGAGAGAGAGAGAGAGAGAGAGAGAGAGAGAGAGAGAGAGAGAGGGAGCACCAGAAAACAGAACAAATGAGATACATTTACGTGTGTGTGTGTGTGTTGTGTATGTGTGTGCGTGCGCGAGCGTGTGCGGTCGTGTGCGGTCGTGCACGCATTCGTGTATGCACACACACACACACACAACACACACACACACACGCACACACACACACACACATAAATACGTAGCGAGAGAGAGCGAAAGAGAGATTATTGCCGCTCGCGTGAGGGACAAGAGAGTGATGGCCCCGCCCGGAGCGTCCCCAGGGTATGCCTCCCAATTTTCCAGCCCGCTGCCGACCGCGCCCCACGAATCACCTCCGACGTGGCCTGTCACCCTCCTGACGAAGACAGATTAATGAGCCGGCGAGCTAGGGCGTCGTCGGGAATTTGTCTTCCGATATGTGCTTTTGGGGAGGGCGTGAAGGGCTGAAGGGGTGAAGGGGTGAAGGGGTGAAGGGGAGAAGGAGGTTTTGTGTGTGTGTGGACTTGGGGGTGGGAGGTGGGGGGAAGGGTGAAGGGGGTTAAGGAGGGAGGGGGGTAAGGGGGG
>NC_051424.1:32036909-32039409 GCF_015228065.2 Penaeus monodon | reverse complement strand
GGGGGAGGGGAAAGGAGAAGAAGGGGAGAGGGGGAAGGTGGGGGGGGAAAGGAGGGGTATGTTTGAGGATGGGGGGGGGAGGTGTGTGTGTGTCTGTCATCCCCCAAACCCCTATCTCTTTTTTTTCTCTTTCTCTCTCTCTCTCTCTCTCTCTCTCTCTCTCTCTTCTTTATTCTGTTTGATTTTTCTTTATATTTTTTGTTTGTTTCTTCTTCTTCGTCTTCTCTCTCTCTCTCTCTTTAATTTTTGTTTGTTCTTTTACATATTTGTCTCTTTTTTTCTAATTTCTTTTTTTATTCCTTTTTTATTCTTTATTTTCCTTCCTCTTATTCTCTCCTTTTCAGTTTTCTCCATTACTTCCGCTAATCCTTCTTTCCATTTCTTTTTTCTCTCCACCTTCCCTTTTCCTTTTCTTTTCTCTCTCTCGTCTTGTTCTCATTCTTCTTCATCATCATCATCACCTTCTTCTTTCTTCTTCTTCTTTTTCTTCTTCTTCCTCTCTCCCCTTTCCTCTTTCTCGTCTTATTCGTCTCTCCTTTTTACCTTTACTTTTCTCTCTTTAAACCTCTTACTTTCTCATTTTTTTCCATTTCCCTCTTTTCTCACCTATTTTTTATATTTTCTTCTCTCCCTCCCTTCCCCTCTTCATCTTGCCTTTCTCTGCCTCTCCCCTTTCCATTCTAATTCCATATTTCCCTCTCCTTCCACTTTCCTCTCTCCTCTTCCCTTTCTTCTTCCCCCCCCTTCTCATTCCATTTTCTCTAATTCCCTTCCTCTTCCCTATTCTCCAATCTTCCCTTTCTTTGCCTCCTCTCTTCTTTAATCTCTCCTCTGTCTCTCCCTTCCTTCCTCCTTCTCATTCTCCTCCTCTTATTCTCTTATTCTCTTTCCTTCCTGTTTCCTCTCCCCTCCCCTCTTCCTCTTTTCTTCTTGAATCCGTTCTTCTTCTCCTTTTCCTGAACTTTCTCCTCTTTCTCCCTCCCCTTGCCTTTTCCTTTTTCTTACTTTTCCCCCTCTCTTTCTCCACCTTTTCATATATTCCCCCTTTTTCCTCTTTTGCTCTTTTCTTCTTGCTTCTGTTCCACTTCCCCACTTTCCCTCTTTCCCCTCTTTCTTCCCCATTCCCCTCTTCCTCTCTTCTCCGTTCTCCTTCCCCACTCCCTAACCCCTTCCTTGTTTGTTCTTCCGGTTCCCTTTTCCCCCTCTTCCCCAACTCTTTCTCCCCTCTTTCTCCCTTTACTCCTCTTCCTCTCCTCCTTCCCTCCTTCCTCTTCTTTTTCCCCTTTTCCTTCTCCCTTTCCCCTTTTCCTTCTCCCTTTTCCCCTCTTCCTCCCCCTTTTTTCTCCTCCCTTTCCCCCTCTTCCTCTCCCTTTTCCCCTCTTCCTCTCCCCCTTTTTTCTCCTGCCTTTTCCCCTCTTCCTCTCCCCTCCGTTCCCTCCCCCCTACAAAGCCCCCTTGGCCCATCCCACCCGCACTCCCTCGATCATTTATATCTCTAGATTAATTCGACACGCTTGTAATTCGTTATTTGGGGGGGCGGGGGGGGGGAAGGGAGGGGGAAATAGGGGAGGGAGGTACAGAGGGGAAGGAGAGAAGAGTAGAAGGAGGTGGGGAGGGGGAGGGAGGGAGAGAAGGGGAGGAAGAGGGGAGGGAGGTATAGAGGGGAAGGAGAGAAGAGAGTGGAGGGAGGGATGGGGTAGAGATGAGGGTGGGGGATGGGGGAGGTATGAGGAATGGAGGGGAAGGGGGGAGGAAGAGAAATGGTGGAGGAGGAGAAGGGAGGAAGAGGACAAACACGAGATAGATGACCCCTTAAGTGAAGGATGGAAAAGGGAATAATTTCTTTCCCTTTCGCTTTTATACACACACACACACACACACAAACACACACACACACACACACACACACACAAAACACACACATACTATATTATATATATATATATATATATATATATATATATTATATATATATATATATATATATATATAATACTGTTCCCGATAAGCCTGGTTTAGTCTTACATATATATAATATATCTATATTATATATATAGTATTATATTATATAATTATATGATATATATTATATATATAAATATAAACTAAATATATATATAAATATATATATATTAATATATATAAATAATGTGTGGTGTGTGTGTGTGTGTGGTTTTTGGGAATGTGTGGTGTTTGTTTGTTGTGTGTTGTGTGTATCATGTATGTTGTTGTGTGTGTTGTGTTGTGTGTGTGTGTGTGTGTAAAATTGTGTGGTGTGTGTGGTGTGTGTGGTTTGTGTGGTATGTGTGTGTGTAAAATGTATGTGTGTGTTGTGTGTGTTGTGTGTTGTGTGTGTGTGTGTGTGTGGTGTGTGTGTGGGGTGTGTGTGTTGTATGTGTGTGTGTTGTGTGTGTGTGTGTGTGGATGGATGAAGAGGAAGAGGAAGAAGCAGAGGAGAAGGAAGATGAGAAGGATGAAGAAGAGGAGGAGGAGGTGGAGG
>NC_051424.1:32011625-32022119 GCF_015228065.2 Penaeus monodon | reverse complement strand
AAAATTTAAAATTTACGATCATTATAACGATGATGAGATAAAATGAGGGTGATAAGTTGAGATGATGATGTGTTTACATTGTTTTTACATAACATTTTCATTATAAGTTTTGTTACATTATCTATATAAAAAATATTATTATTATTATTATTTTCTTTTTCCCATGTTGTTTTTGTTCTCTTTCATAAATTTTATCTCACTAATTTTTATTATCGTTTTAAATATTATTTTTTATTTTTTATTATTCTACATATTATTATTTTTTATTATTATTTTTATTTTATTATTTTGTTGTTTTTTGTTTTATTATTTTTTTTATTTTTTTTAATATTTTTTTAATATTATTATTTTTATTGCTGTGTTTTTTATTATCATTATTAATTTTATTATTATTTCATCAGATCATTATAATCATCATCATATTATATTGTTATTTTATTTCATTATAATTGTCTTTTATTCTCTTTGTATATGTTATTATTATTTTATTATTAAATTAATTATTAATTATTATTTTATTATTATTTTTTTATCATCATCATACCGTCATCATTTTTTATTATTTCATTTAATTATCTTGTTAGTAGAGTAGTAGTTTGATATTATCTTTAAATTATTTTCTAATTATAAAATTATCTTTAAATATTTTTTCATTATTTTTAAAATTTCTTCAAGCCACTTTTGATTTGTATTGTGTTTTCGTTTTCCCCTTTTTTTCAACTTTTCTTTACACAAATTAAATCTATCCCCTTTCCCCTCTCCTTTACGTACCATTTTACGAGAATCCTATCCAAATCATTATTTTTTTTTTCCCTTCAATAACAAAAAAATAATCCCCCCTGAAAAAAAAGAAAAAAACGGAGCCTGGGAATTGTAAATGGATAAACAAACACATTTTTGCCAACAGCCCCCCAAACTACAGGAAAAGTCTCCAAAAAAAAAATAGAAAAAAAAAACGGTAAATAAAATAGATAAAAAAAATAAATAAAAGTCATCTACACCTTTTTCAATGTATACTATTTTACAGTCAATTCCTCCCTTTTTTCTCCAATGAGGACCATTTTTTCCCCAAGCGCATTCACAGACACATAAAAATTCAAAATCGCCAAAAACAATAAACTATTATTAGGGGAAAATTTGTTTGTTTTTTCCGGAAAACCGCTTTGCCAGGCTTGGGGGTTTGGTCACCCCCCCCCCCTTTTTCCCCCCCCCTCTCACCCCTCCCCCTTCCCACCAACAACCCCCCTTCCCCTGGAGTGAAATGCGCGTTTTTTTCCCCTAGAGTTTTTTGCCTTTTGAAAAATCATGGGGTTCGGTGGTATTCATTTTACTTGGGAAATTTTTATCCGGGTGCAGAGTGGAGTCAGGAAAAATTTCGAAAATGATGACCCAAAAATAACCACACACAAACACAACCCCCACAAATATAATTAAATAATATATAAATAAAATAAAATATAAAATTTTTATTTATTTTATATATAATATCATATATATTATTATTATTATAATATATATATATATATTTTAATTATATATATATATAATATATATGGGGGTGTAGGAAAAAAAGAAAGAAAAAATTTTGGCATGATGTCGTCTAAATGAAGAAAAGAAGGGGAGAGAGAGAGAGAGAGAGAGAAGGAGAGAAGAAGAGGGAAAAGGAAAAGAAGGGGAGAAGAGAGGAGGAGATTGTTAGAAGAAGTAGAAGGAAGAAAAAAAAAAAAGTAGAAGATGGTCTTAGAAAGAAAGTTTGATCTTGATGTCTGCCTTTGAATTTTGCGTTGTCATACGTTTTTCGGAATTAATTAGGAGTACTTGTGACCTTGAATATAAACACACACACACACCCACACACACCCACCACACACACACGCGCGCGCGAATAGGACATACAAATATATATAAAATACATACACACAACACACACAACACACACAACACACACCACATATATATCTACATATACATATAGATATATATAGATATATATATATATATATATATATATATATATATATATATATTATATATATATATGTATATATGTATATATGTATGTATGCATATGTGTGTGTGTGTGGTGGTGTGTGGGTGCAATTATATCCAAGCTCACAAATACTCCTAAGGTAATCCGAAAACATAGGGCAGGGACACGAGATCAAACTTTTCATTTCTAAGGACACATCTATACTTTTTTTTAGTTTATTTTTTTCTTAAACTTCGAAGCTATTTCGGGGGACAGAGGTCTCTCTCTCTCTCTCTCTAGCTCTCTTCTCTCATTGGAGGACGAACATTCATGCCTACAATTTTCTTTCATTATTTCTTTCCCTCTTTCCCGTTTCTTTCTCTATATCAGAGATCTAACCTCCATATTTATCACTTTCTTTTGTTCTCTCTGCTCTCTCTCTCTTCCTCTCCCTCTCTCTACTTTCTCTCTCTCTCCTTTTTCATTATATCCCTTTCTTCGTAATGTAGTAGCTGCATCGACGGGTTTTCTCTCCTATTACTGACCGCAAACAAGAGAGAAAATGGACGCAGAGATTATATTATTATGAAACGCACGAACCTCTTATGAGCAAGGCGGCACGTGGCACTATAGAGTAAGTTATTAAACATTCACGCAACAGGAGGGCACAAAAGCCTGCAACCAAAACTTCGCCCTTCGCTCCGTAGGGCCGTAAGGATCAACGTCCCTTGGCGGTGCAGCGTGAGGTTAGTTCCTCGGCCTGCGCTCGTCGGTATTCAAAGGGAATTGGAAATACACGAAAGAGAGAATTTTTCGAAAGGACCATGTAGTGCGCGGTGGAAGAGGGGAGAGGGGGAGGGGATGGGGGGAGGGAGGGGATGAGGGAGAGGATGGAGAGAGGGATGGGTTGAAGGGGAGAAGGGGGGGGGGTTTGTAAGGAGGAAAGGAGGGTGAGGAGAGGGAGGGAGGGAGGAGGAGAAATGTGTGTCACTCTCACTTGCATCATACAACGCGGAAAGTAAAATGAAGATGTGGTTTCGAATACACAGAGATATTGAAGACCGGCCGCCAGCGGAGGGTGAAAAGGGAGGGGGAGGATGTGGGGTGAAGAGGAGGAGGGGAGGGGGTAATGGGGAAACTGGGGAGAAGTGTAGACGAGGAAAAGAGAGAGGTAGGAAAAGAGGAATGGAACTTTCCTATCAAAAAACCAACACACACACACACACACACACACACAACACCACCACACACACACCACACACAAAACACACACACATCTACGGTACGTACAGGGGAAGAAGAGAAGGGAGGAGGAAAGGGGAAAGGAATAGATAAAAGAAGAAAAAAATATCCAACACTCATGTACACAGGAAACCATTATTAATCACGACTGGAAAATACGATTCCCTATATATAAAGATCTGTTTTTTTCTGTCAATTTATATTTTTAAAACTTTATTCAATTTGTTCAGGATTTGTCACTCCTTTTCGGAAAAATTTAATAAACATTACATAATTTCCGGACTTTCATACCCTTCAAATAAATCTTTTAAAGCACGCGTTAAATAAACTTAGCAACTAGGTTTAATGTTACAGGTACAAGGCTAAGTCTAATGCTTTCAAACCAGTATCTACGAAAATCATCCTAAAAAAATATAAAGATGGTTCGTATACTTTTACCACAAAAGAGGATAAAAGGGATATATTCAGCGTTTTTTTTCCTCTTTCAACGTATCTAATCTCTGCTTAGCTGTGGGTTTCTAGACGAAATATAGGAATGTTGAATGCAGAAGAAGGGTTGGCTGTGTATAGACAATGAAGTTGAATGCCTAGATTTTATCTTAAACAGTCTATGTTCTCTAGTTACCTGTCAATATCTAGATCTATATCTAAATCTATCAATCTATATAATATGAGACACATATAGAGGACACACACACACACACACATACCACCACTGCACCCAACCGCCACCCACCCACACACCACACACACACGCACACACACACACACAACACATATTGTAGATATATATATATATTATATATATAGATAACAGATAGATGAGATTATATATATATAATATATAATATATATATATATATATATATATATATATATATATATACATATATATACATATAAATATAATATGTATTTACATATACATACACAAAATTACACACACACCCACACCAACTCATCTAAATCAACAGCTTCATGGACGAAAAAAGAGAGAGAGAAAAAGAAAGAAAAGAAAGAAAGAAAAAGAAAGAAAAAAAGAACAGTTTATAACAGAAGTTAATTTAATTTAATGCATATCAATGGGTCGCTGATAGAAACATTTGACTTTTTTCATATCCGGTGATGGTATATGGCAGGCCTTGGTATAGCCTTTATTTCCAGATTATTTCCAAACAGCAAGCGATGCTATACCAGCCTGATTGAGCCGAATATTATACATTATTAACACATGTTATATATAGTATATTCGTGTGCACAGGGTGTGTTCGTATTAAAACACACTTACATGTATTTTTTTTTACATGTTTTTTATCTATCTATTTGAAAATATCTATCTATAAGTATATCTGTCTATCGGATTTATCTATCTATATATCATTCTGTCTGCCTATTCGATCTAGCTGTCTATTTGGCTACCGATCTGTCAATCTATGGCTTGTCTACAGATAGACAGCGACACATTTAAAAGAATATACAGATGGATAGAAGTAGAGGTAGGCAGCATAGACAACAGGCAAATTGTTAACACACACACACACACACAAACTGTGTGTATATTTTACACACACACACACACACACACACACACACACACCACACACACACCACGCGCGCGCGCGCGCTGTCCCCGCGCACACACACACACAAACACTTATCAACAAGCCTGTATGCAATAAGTATCATATAAATGCATAAAAAAAAAAAATAAATAAAATAAAACAAACAATAAACGCATTCACATCAACACACCACTACTACCATACACACATACACCTCCACAATCCAAAATACCCACGGAACACACACACATTAATTACACATAGAGAGAACATTAATAATGAAAAATGTAAACATTTGATCCTCCCCCAGAAAATGAACTTGCACATAGCCAATTTCATTTTAAATAAGACTAGCAGAGAGGTACGCCAGAGTTAGTGTCGGAATATACTTAATTATTTGCTGTACAGATGGGAATGTTGATATGAAAGAAAATCTTTGAAAGAAAAGATATTATGATAACTGGGATATGAATGATGGAATAAATAACACGAATGGTTGATGAAAATCGTGATGAAAATGATGGTATGTAAGATTTATAACTGTTTTCGAGGGGTGGTGATAAGGTCATTATAATAGCCTAATGGTGCGTACTGAATAAAAGATGATGCTATTGACAAGATAAGTAGTAATTATGCAGAGCAGTAATAACAAAACATCACTAACTTACTACTGCTACTTTTATTAGTTACTTACAGCAGTGCTACTACCAACATAAGAGGCATAATGATAATGAGGATTAACAGCAGTAACGATAATGATAACAATTAATAATGATATGAAAACCAAATTAATGATGGTAATATAATGGTAATGATAATAATAATGATAAATTGTAATAATGTAATAGCAACAGCAACAAAAACAGGCAATTTAGTAATAATAATGATAGTGATACAATAATAAAATAATCATCATAATAATATAATAACAACAATAATAATAATAATAATAATAATGATAGCGTAACGATTAATATTAATAAGGATAATTAATGATGGGATAATACAGATATGTGATAATATAATCTTGATAACATAATGATTTTAATAACAGTATATTATAGAATATTCATAATAATAATAATAATAATAATGATAATGATAAAATAATTGTGATAATGTAAAACTTAAAAAAAATTACAGTTACTGTAATGATAATGATAATCATGTTAATTTGATAAATGATTCAATAGCAATAATGATACTACTACTACTACATAATGATGATTATGATGATGATACAAGAACACTAATACTAATACTAAAATATACAAATAATATAATAATAATAATGATGTGAGATAATAATAACGATGATAATAAAATAATAGAATGAAATGATAAACAAAATAATAAGGATAATAAATGATAGTACTGATAATGGAAATAATATAATATAATAAATAATGAAATAATAATATGATAGTAATGATGATGATGATGCCAAACTACATCTACTAACAATAGCTATAGTGAAGGTGTGAACAGTGACGATGATAATGCCAATGATGTTAATAATAATAATGATAGTAATAATGATTACAATTATAGTAGTAATAACAGTATGATTAGATGATGATACTCATACAATGATATGATAACTATTAATAATCATAATGATAAATATAATTATGATAATAGTATTTAGTATCAATAATAAAAGTAATAATAATATCAATGAAACAGTGGTGCATGAACAATAATAACAATAATGATACTGATAATGATAAAGGTGATGATTGTAATGATGACGAGATAATAAAAAATATAATCTACAATAATAGTAATGATAATGATCAATAATAATCATAATAATAATAATAAATAATTAATTGATAATAATGATAATAATAATAACAATAATAATAATAAATGATAATAAACAAGATAATAATAATAATATAATGATAATGATAATAATGCATAATAATAATGACAATAGTAATAATAATACCAACAACAACAACAAGAACAACAACAACAACACTAACAACAACATAATAATAAATAACAATTATAGTAATAATAATAATTAATACAGGTAATAATAGATAATGGAATAAAATGTAACAGCACAATACTACTACTACTACTAATAGTAACAAATTGCAAATAACAAAAAGAATAATGTTCAAAGGACTTCTAATGTAAAATAATAATGTATGAAAACTCCCCAACTTCTTTTATTCATGAATTGATTATAAATTTATTTATAACTGCAATAACTTTATTTGCATGTCGTTGAGATATATTTAGAAACTCTTTAGGGTAATTATGTATCAAATGTATATAATAAGTACTTGCTAATCTGATCTACAATGCTTAATGACAAATAACGATAACAAGGTTAATGAATCGTATCAACGCAAACAATACGTTTATATTAGCAATAAGGAATGATAACAATAATATCAAATAAAGCTTATATAATAATGAAAGGTATGTCTGGAGTGATGGTAGTTATGATGTTAGGATTAAAAATAGTAATGATTATATTTAAAACAGTGTCATGGTATAATAGTAAACAATTATACGATGCAGTGATACTAATAATAGCAAGAGAGAGAAAAAAAAATTAATAACCGGATAATAATAAACAAATATTGATAATAACCGACCGTTCAAACGATAACAATAGCCATTAACAGTACTAATTAATAAGACAAGCAATAAACAAGTTATAATAATAAACACTGTAATGATACTGACTAATATTATCCCACAGAAAAACAAAATAACAAGAACAAGGACCGAAAGAAAAGAACAAGCTACTGTGTTTAAAGGAACATTATACATTGCACAATTAAGTATCAACAAAGACACGTTAAAAAGTAGATTTTCCTGCACGATCATATAAATGAAAGTATTATATAAAAGCAGGTATTGTCTCTATTTGCCTCTGTCTTTTATTATTCATGTATGATTATTATTTCATAGCTATGCAGTATATCCATTTCGATGGACGATGCCTTCGCAAGCAAATGATATGTCTTGTATTGAGATATTTATTAATTCCATTTCATTCATATACTATATATATATATAATATATATATATATATATATATATATATATATATATATAATATATTATAGTAATATATTTGATTAAAGTGGTCATCACCCTTTCATTGAGCTCCTTCCCCATCAAGTTCAGTTATAAAATAAAAACTTTCAAACATGGCCAAGTATGTTCATGGTAACAGTCGCTCCAACAAATGTATATCTGATGAACTACCAATCAAAACTATCTGTGGTATTTTACTTTATGAAATTCAAACTGATTGTTATAGGTGTTCAGATCATTTCCATGTCGGGCCATTTGACGAACGTAGTGGGAAAATTTGTGGGCGGAATGAGGTCAGAATAGAGGCTAATTTTTCAAAGATGACTAAGAGAGAGAGAGAGAGAGAGAGAGAGAGAGATAGATAGAAGATAGAGAGAGAGAGAGAGAAGAGAAAGAGCGAGAGAGGGTGACAGAGAGAGAGGAGAGAGAGCGAGAGTGAGAGAGAGAGAGAGAGAATGAGAGAGAGAGATAGAGACCAGAGATAGATAGATGATTGATAGAGAGAAAAAGAGGGAGAGAGAGAAATTGAGATAGAGATAGATAGATAAGAGAGACATGTGTTCTGTACCGATGTGAATTTGAATTATGGGCCGTAAATTAAGAAAATAGAAAAAGTTCGGAGCATGTGGTCCATTATTCAAGCTCACTTCCCTTGAAGAGATAGAGATAGATACATTGATAGATAGATAGCGAAAGAGAGAGAGAAAGAGAGGAGAGAGAGAGAGAGTGAGAGATGATTGATAAAAGAGAAAGAGAGAGAGAGAGAGAGAAATTGAGACAGAAAGATTGAGATAGATAATAGCTAGAGAAAGCATGTGTGCTGTAAACGAATGAATTTGAATTTATGGATCGTCATTAAAAAAGGAAAGCCGGATCAGTAGTCCATTATTTCAGCTCACCCCTTTTGAAAGATAGAGGGAGATAGAGAAAGGTAGTAGATAGATAGATAGATAGGACAAAGTAGATAAATAGGTAAACAGAGAGAGAGAGAGAGAGAGAGAGAGAGAGAGAGAGAGAGAGAGAAATAACCTACGCAATGTTAACAGTAAATGGGACACTTTCTCTGCACTGTTAAAATTATACCCGACTAGTACATTATCTACAGTTAGTATATGTAGAAGGATATGCGCATTTTGTACAGCCTATGTGTTACTGAAGTTAATGGCATAATGTGTCGTCTTATAAACCGTGTTTTTCCAGGGGGAGGGAAAATTTGTGGCTGGAATGAGGTCAGAAGATGATGATTATATCTAAAAATGATGAAGAGAGAGAGAGAGAGAGAGAGAGAGAGAGAGAGAGAGAGAGAGAGAGGAGAGAGAGAGAGAGACTGATAGATAGAGATAAATAAATGAATTGGTTGAGATAGAGAGATAAATAGCTAGACAGAAAGGAGAGAGATTGAGATAGATTAATGAATGACCGAGAAGAGAGAGAGAGAGAGAGAGAGAGAGAGAAGAGAGAGCGTAGTGAGAGAGAGAGAGAGAGACGAGAGGGAGAGAGGAGAGAGAGCAAGAGACGAGATACGAGACGAGGAGAGAGAGAGAGGAAAGAAGAGAGAAAGAAAGGAGAGAAAGAAAGAGGGAGAGAGCGAAAGAAGGAGAGAGAGAGATGATAGGAAGATGAGAGAGGATGAGGAGCGAGTAGGAGAGAGAGGAGAGAGATGAGAGATAGAGAGAGAGAGAGAGAGAGAGAGAGAGAGAGAGAGAGAGAGCATGTGTCTGTAAACGAATAAATTTTGAATTATGGATCGTAATTAAAACACAGGAAAGTCGGATCAGGGTCCATTTTTCAATCACTTCCTTTTGGGAAAATAACATTAACAAAGCTGAGAATGCACTTTAAAGGGAATATGAATCTGCATATGTTAAATTTCCAATGAAAAGTTAATAAAATAATAATGATGAAAAAAAAAGAGACTGATTCTTTAATAAAATTAATAGATAAACAGATAAATAAATATAATAAATAAATAAATAAATATAATACTATATATACTATATTATTTTACATCTATCTATATTATTATCATATCATCTATTATCTATATATATATATAATATAGTAATATATATAAATGAATAACCATACAAAGAAAGCAAAATTAAGAAAGAAAGAAAGAAAGAAAAAAGAAAGAAAGAAAGAAAGAATTTTAAGAAAAAAAAAAAAAAAAAAAAAAAAAAAAGAAAATCAAACAAACCATACAACAGATAAAAGAATAAGAAAACAGATTTAAAAAAAAAAGTATCAGTGTTAGAAAAAAAATGATTACAAAGGGTTTGGTTAACTTTTTAAACACACAATAATGTTGATATTTATACTCAAATATGATACTAATGATGATGTTCATGACTTTGCAAGATGTTGATATGACGTTAAGTTTTATAATGAAGAAGTTGGGGGCAGTTTTTTTATCAGTCTTAATAATAAAAATGATAATAATAATAATAATGATATAATAATAATAATAATAATAATAATGATAATAATAATATAATAATAATGATAAAATAATAATAATGATAAAATAATAATAAAATGATAATAAAAAAATAATGAAATAAAATGATAATTTAAAAAAATAATAATAATAATAATAATAATAATAATAATGATAATAATATAATAATGATAAAGTAATAATAATAATAATAATAA
>NC_051424.1:31999737-32002237 GCF_015228065.2 Penaeus monodon | reverse complement strand
TATTCAAACACACTTACATGTATTTTTTTACATGTTTTTCTATCTATCTATTGAAATATCTATCTATAAGTATATCTGTCTATCGATTTATCTATCTATCTATCATTCTGTCTGCTTATCGATCTAGCTGTCTATTTGGCTACCGATCTGTCAATCTATGTCTTTGTCTACAGATAGCTACACATTTAAAAAAATATACAGATGGATAGATAGATGTAGGCAGATAGACAAACAGGCAAATTGTACACACACACACACACACACACACACACACACACACACACACACACACACACACACACACACACACACGCGCGCGCGCGCGCGCGCGCACACACACACACAAACTTATCAACAAGCCTGTATGCATAAGTATACACATACATGCATAAAAAAAAAAAAAATAAATAAAATAAAACAAACAATAAAAGCATTCACATCATACACACCCACTACACATACACACATACACCTCCACATCCAAAATACACACGGAACACACACATTAATACACATACACATTAATAATGAAAATGTAACATTTGATCCTCCCCAGAAATGAACTTGCACATGCCAATTTACATTTAAATAAGACTAGCCAGAGAGGTACGCCCAGAGTAGTGTGCGGAATATACTTAATTTATTTGCTGTAAGATGGGAATGTTGGAATAGAAAGAAATATAGGGAAAGAAAAAATATGATAACTGGGATATGAATGATGGAATAAATAACACGAATGTTGATGATAATCTTGATGAAAATGATGGTATGTAATGATTATAACTGTTTTCGAGGGGTGGTGATAATGGTTATTATAATAGCCTTAATGGTGGTACTGAATAAAGATGATGCTATTGATAAGAATAGTAGTAATTATGGCAAGAGTAGTAATAAAAACATCACTACTACTACTACTGCTACTTTTATTATTACAGCAGTGCTACTACCACATAAGAGGCATAATGATAATGAGGATAATAGCAGTAACGATAATGATAACAATAATAATGATAATGAAAACAATATTAATGATGGTAATAATAATGGTAATGATAATAATAATGATAAATTGTAATAATGATAATAGCAACAGCAACAAAACAGCTACATTAGTAATAATAATGATAGTGATAATAATAATAATAATAATAATAATAATAATAATAATAACAACATAATAACAACAATAATAATAATGATAGCGATAACGATAATATCAATAAGGATAATAATGATGATAATACAGATATTGATAATAATAATCTTGATAACATTAATGATTTTAATAACAGTATTATTATTATAATATTCATAATAAGAAGAATAATGATAATGATAATGATGATAATAATTGTGATAATGCTAATAACATTAAAAATTACATTACTGTAATGATAATGATAATCATGTTAATGATAATGATTACAATAGCAATAATGATACTACTACTACTACATAATGATGATTATGATGATGATTACAATAACACTAATACTAATACTAATAATACTACAAATAATGATAATAATAATAATGATGGTGATGATAATAATAGCGATGATAATAATAATAATAGAATAATGATAACAATAATAAGGATAATAATGATAGTACTGATAATGGAAATAATGATAATAATAATAATAATGATAATAATAATAATGATAGTAATGATGATGATGATGATACTCATAACAATGATAATGATAACTATAATAATCATAATGATAATATAATTATGATAATAGTATTAGTATCAATAATAAAAGTAATAATAATATCAACGATAACAGTGGTGATGACAATAATAACAATAATGATACTGATAATGATAAAGGTGATGATTGTAATGATGACGATGATAATAAAAATTATAATTTACAATAATATAATGATAATGATAATAATAATAATAATAATAATATAATAATAATAATAATAATGATAATAATAATAATGATAATAATAATAAATGATAATAACAAAGATAATAATAATAATAATAATGATAATGATAATAATGATAATAATAATGACAATAATAATAATAATAACAACAACAACAACAAGAACAACAACAACAACAAAACAACAACAATAATAATAATAAAATTATAGTAATAATAATAATAATGACAGTAATAATAGTAATGGTAATAATAATAGTAACAGCAACAATACTACTACTACTACTAGTAGTAACAAATGCAATAACAAAAAGAATAATGATTCAAAGTGACTTCTAATGTAAATAAATAATGCTATGAAAAATCCCCAACTTTTTTATTCATGAATTGATATAATTTATTTATAACTGCAATAACTTTATTTGCATGTTCGCTGAGATATATTTAGAAACTCTTTAGGGTAATTATGTATCAAATGTATAATATTAAGTACTTGCTAATCTGATCTACAATAGTTAATGACAAATAACGATAACAAGAGTAATGCTAGTATTAACGCAAACAATACGTTTATATTAGCAATAAGAATGATA
>NC_051424.1:31977237-31982237 GCF_015228065.2 Penaeus monodon | reverse complement strand
TTAATGTTTTCATTATCACCATCGTCGTTATGCGAAATTATTATAATTACGGATTTTTTTTTTTAAATTAGAGAGGATACTTATCAAAGATCAAAAGACCGCATTTGAACAATACAGAACACGCAAAGATAATAACATTCATGAAAATACGTTTTTATCCTTATAACCTTCTTTTAAAATTCACGTAACAAACAAACAAAACAAAAAAAAAACGACATACCCCCATAACCCATCAACCTTTTTTTTAAATCAGATTTATTGAACAAATGTCATTATCCTCAATGTTTTTTTCCCCTCTTTTATGACACAAGCATCTCGAAACTCCCAGTAGACATCGGTAAAGGGAATGACCTTTTAGTGACATTTATGAAGGTGTTAGAGATGAATAAGGTCACTATGAGCGTGGTTATTGTGCGTAGGAAATGGAGAGACGTGGTGTGTGTGTGTGTGGTGATGTTGGGGATAGTGATGTATAGTGATAAGAGAAAATTAGTATTGGGAATGTGTTCTTTGTAAATTCTTTTTTTTTTTTTTTTTTTTTTGTGTGTAATGGTGACCAGAGATGTGTGTGTATCTTTCCAATGTGTGTGTCTATATCTGTGTGCGGATTTGTATCCCTGTGTGTTTATATTGGTAAATCTGTTCGTTGATAATTGAGTACGGGCGAATCACACACACAGGCGCATACACTTTACACAAACTCGCACACTCGCACACGAACAAGGACACACACAGACACACACACGCACACACACACAACGTTTCCCCCCCACCCCCACCTCCTCCCGCCCCACACACGCAAATAAACACACACAAATGCACTAAAATACACATTTGCGCCGAAGCACAGCCAGATAGATATCTTTGTAGTTGTATATAACTGTGAGGCTAGCGCGTGAGCCTCTTTGAACGCGGCCCCACTGAATATTCAATTCGGGTTTGTAAGTTCACACGGAACAGAAACATCGGTAATCTCACCTATAGCAAAAGAGAGAGAGAGAGAGAGAGAGAGGAGGGGGGAGAAAAAGAGAGAGAGAGAGGGGGGGGGAGAGGAGGAGAGAGAGAGAGAGGAGTGACGTCACCTTACTAACCTTCATCCTTGTCAATTTTTTCCGCGTTTTTTTTTTTTTTTTTTTTTTTTTTTTTTTTACTCTTCCCTCCTTCGCATTTTTCCTCGTGTTTTTTTTCTGAAAGGGATGTTTCTCACGTTTTCTTTCTTTCTTTCTTTTTTTTTTTTTTTTTTTTTTTTTGAAAGGGACGTTTCTTTCTCTCTCTCTCTCTCTCTTTCTCTTTTCCTTTTTTCCCCCCTCATTGTAAATCTGCCAACTGTTACAGGTTTATATCATATATATTTCGTCCGGTTTCCGCCACTTTATCATCTGGATGCGTGTAATCTGGAGTCATTTTCCCTGAGTGCTATTTAATCTCGGAGGTTTGCAGAAAGAAAGAAAAATATATATAAGGTATCTTGTTCCGAAATTATAGTAAGAAAGGAAAATTTTAAAATTAAAATGACAAACGAGATCACATTTCTGGACCCCCGTTGCCGTTTTCTTTACCCTACTAGCCTCCGTTTTCTGTTGAGTTTTTTTTTTGTATTGGATTTTAAATAAATAACAACTATTTGTTATGTTCAACCTGAGTGCGTGTCACAGAGTACGGGTGTGTTTGTTTTATGTTTGTTTGTTTGTGTGTGTGTTTTTGTGTTTGTTTGTTTCCTTTCTTTCTCTCTCTCTCTCTCTCTCTCTCTCTCTCTCTCTCTCTCTCTCTCTCTCTCTCTCACTCTCTCTCTCTCTCTCTCTCTCTCTCTCTCTATCTCTATCTCTCTCTCTGTCTATGCATGTGCGTGTGTGTGTGATTGTGTATGTATTTGAATGTGTATGTTTGAACGTGTATTTACGTGTACATGTGTACTAGTACATTCGTATGTATGTTATCATTTTATCAGTTCGTGTATTTATGTCTATTTATCTATTAGTATTAGTATCTTTGCACGTGCTTATGTTACATACGTACCTGTGTTTATGGTTATGTTTACATCTATATGTTGACGTGTACAGTGTGTGTGTATGTGTGTGTGTGTGTGTGTTTGTTTGTGTGCGTGTGCGTGTGCGCGTGTGTACGTGCGTATGTGCGCATGTGCGCGCTTGTACGTGTGCGTGTTCGTGCGCGCATGCTTGTGCTTGTACGTATGTTTCTACGTGCGCGCGCGTGTGTGTAAGTATGAATAATGAACAATTTGCAAAGGTTTATGAGTTTGGGAAGACGGAGTAAATTTTGAGTGAATAATTAATCTCCAGTGTTCATTATATCTGACGGGCCCTTGTCTATTACTATTATCATTATATATATATTTTTTTACATTATTTTTGCCGTGGTATAGGAAGTGATTAGAATGTTTATGTGACAGAGTAAATAACTTAATTGGAAAGTCTGATAATTCTGGAACCAAAACAAAACAGACGATAATAATAATAGCAAAAACTGTCACTTTCATCTTCGCTTCCCTTCTTTTCTTTATTTTTTTATTCTTTTCTTCTCTTTTCCCTCCTTCTTTCTCACCTTTTTCTCTCTTATATTGCATATTTTTTTCTTTGTGATTCGTTTTTTTTTTTTCTTGTCTTTTTTTTTCGTCTAATTTCTATTTTTTTCTTATTTTAGTTTTTCGCTTATTTCTATTTTTTCTCTTTTTTTTCTTTTAATTATTCTCCTTTTCACTCTACTTTATCTTTTTACTTATGTCTTTCGTTTTTTAATTGTTGATTATTTATTATATTTTATTAATTTCTTTATTGTATTTTTGTTTTCCTTTTTCTCTCTATTTTGCGTTTTTGTATATTGTTCTTTGCATTTTCCTTCTCCCTCTCTCTCTCTCTCTCTCTCTCTCTCTCTCTCTCTCTCTCTCTCTCTCTCTCTCTCTCTCTCTCTCTCTCTCTCTCTCTCTCTCTCTCCTCTCTCTCTCTCTCTCTCTCTCTCTCTCTCTCTCTTCCTTCTTTATCCTTTCCTTCTGTGTTTCTTTTTATCTCCACCTCCCTCTCACTCATTGTCTTACTCCATCTTTGTCCCTGTCTCCCTTCCTCCACCTCTCTCTCGCCCTCCACCCCCCCCTCCCACCTCCTGCCCTTAATCCTCTCTCGCTCTCTCTCTCTCTCTCTCTCCGTCCCTCCTCTCTCTCTCCTCTCTCTCCCTCCCTCCCTCCCTCCCCTCTCTCTTTTCCCCTCCTCTCTCTCTCTCTCCTCTCTCCCTCCCTCCCTCTCTCTCTTTACACCCTCCTCTCTCTCTCTCTCTCTCTCTCTCTCCCTCCCTCCCTCTCTCTCTCTCTCTCTCTCACCTCGTCTTTTCCGACTCGTCCGCCCAGTAAATCAGTAAGGTCTTGGCAGAGGGACGTAAGCCACAGTTCATCTCGAAACTCGGTCTTGGACAGGCCTTAGGAAAATTAGACTAAGTTGCAAGAATATGTTGTCTGTTGTATGTGTGTTTGCGTGCGTGCGTGTGTGTTTGTGTGTGTGCGTTTTGTTTTTATGTTGTTTTTTTCGTGTGTGTGTTTATGTGTGTTTTTGTGTGGGTACATTTGTGTGTGTTTGCGTGTGTTTGTGTGTGTGTGTGTGTGTGTGTACATGTGTGCTTGTTTGCGTGTGTTTGTGTGTGTGTGTGTGTGTGTGTACATGTGTGTGTGTTTGCGTGTGTTTGTGTGTTTGTGTGTGTTTGTAGTTGTACTTGTTTTTCTTTTACTTTTTTTTCTTCAACGAATTCTCTTCTTTCTTTTCTTTCTTCCTCCACGACTTTGCTTTTATTTCTTTCTCTTTTTCTTCTCTCTCTCCTCTCTCTCTCTTTCCCTCTTCCTCTCTCTCTCTTTCTTTACGTAAATAACCCAGGACATTCCTCCATCAACAAAATGAATAATGGTTGATTGTCAATTCATCTATCGCCTGTGATATTTATCTATTATCAACTTTTTACTAGTATATATCAATCCAGTGTATTTTTTCCGATAATTTTTTTTGCAATAAAGGTAAAATTTACCGTTACATTAATGATGTAATTGTCAAGTCTTCTCTATCTCTATCTACTTATATCTCTGTCTACTTGTTATATATCTTAATCTTTTTATCAGTGTAGGATATATATATATATATATATATATATATATATATATATATATATATATATATATATATATATATATATTATTGCTTTATCTCTCTCTCCCTCTCTTCCTCTTCCTTTCTTCTCTTCCCTCCTCTTCTTCTTGCTACTTCTCCTCCTTGTTCTCCTCCTTCTCCAACACTTCCCCACACTTTCTCCACCACGTTCCTTCCCTAACCTCCACCACTCCTTCCTCCATCTCCACCATTTTCCTCCGCAGTTCCTTCCATCCACCATCCTCTTTCCTCTTCCTCATTCCCCTTCCCCTTCCCCCCTCCGCCCCATCTCCTCCCTCCCACCCCTTTCCCATCTCCCCTCCCCTCCCACCCCTCCCTCCCACCCCATCCCACCCTCCCTCCCCTCCCATCCACCCCTCCCTCCCCTCCCCTCCCCTCCCTCCCATCCCCACCCTCCCCCGCCCTTTCTTCCTTCCCCGGTCGCTTGTGCCCTTGTGGCCCGGACGAGCGAAATAACCAATCTATATTCATAGCGAGGCAAGGGAAGAGGTTGGCTATCTTCAACTCGCATCGTGGGGGATGGGACGACCATGGCCGCGCTTGCTTTGTGCCGTTTCATTCTCCCCGTCTCTCTCTCCTTCTCCCTCTCTCTCTCTCTCTCTCTATCTCTCTCTCTTTCTTTCTCTTTCTCTCTTTCTCCTTTTCTCTCTCTGTCTCTCTCTCTTTCTGTCTGTCTGTCTGTCTGTCTGTCTTCTGTCTGTCTGTCTCTCTTTCTTTCTTTCTCTCTCTCTCTCTTTTCTTTCTTTCCTTCTCCTTATTTTTTTTCTCTTTCTTTCTGTCTCTGGTTTTCTTTTCTTTCTCTTCGTTTTTTTGTTGCTGTTGATTTTGTTTTCTCTT
>NC_051424.1:31959737-31967237 GCF_015228065.2 Penaeus monodon | reverse complement strand
TATAATAGTAATAATATTAATGATAATAACAATAATGAAAATAATAATAATGATAACAATTGTAACAACAACAAAAACAGTAGTGATAATAATGATTATGATAATTATAACATCGATAATAATGATAATAAGTGATGATGATGATAATGATGATGATAATAACAAATAAAATAAAATAATATATAATAAAAAAAAATAAAATAATAAATAATAATAATATAGTAATAATAATAATAATGATAATAAAAAAACAATAACAATAATAATGATAACAAAAAAATGATAAAATGATGAATAATGATTAAATAATAAGTAAATAATATATGAACAATATATAAAATAATAATGATAATAATAATGATAACAAAATATAAAAGAATAATGATAAAAATAATATATAATAATAAAAAATAATACTAAATAAAATATAATAAGAATAAAAAACAATAATAAGATAACAAAAATAAAATAAATAAAGATAATACAATAAGATAAAACAAAAAGAATAATGATATAATGAAATAAACACAATATGATATAAAAAAAGAAGATACGAAATGATAATAAACAAAGAATAACGAAAGAAGAACGAAAAAAACGATAAAAAACAATAGATAATATGAAAAAAAGAACGAAAGATAAAACGAAAAATAATGATAAAAGATAAAACAAGAGTAACGATAGAAACAAAGAAAGAAAGAATGTAAACAAAGAAGAACGAAAGAAGAGAAGAGAACGAAAGGAAGAACGAAAGGAAGAACGAAAGGAAGAACGAAAGGAAGAACGAAAGGAAGAACGAAATATCAAAAAGTCTTTTTCCATTTCACTTAGAGAATTAATGACGTCACATCCTCTCCGGCGCCGTTGAGCCGGAGACGGGAAGTGGGAAGGAAGAGGGGAGAAGAAGAAGGAAGAAAGGGGGAAGAAGGGAGAGGTAGAGGAAGAGGGGAGAGGAAGGGGAGGATGGAGAGGAGGAGGGGGAGAAGGAGGGGAAGGAGGAGGAGTGGGAGGGGAGAGTGGGAAGGGGAAGGGGAGGGGAGGAGGAGTGGGAAGGGGAAAGGGAGGAGAGGAAGAGAGAAGGTAGAGAGGAGGAGAAGAAGAAGAAAAAACAGGGAGAAAGAGAAGGAGACCAACAGACAAAGACAGACCAGTGGACAGCAAAATAAACAGAAAGACAAACATACACCGACGCAAAACACGAAAAACAAAAACAGAACGAAAAACAAACCTGACAAACAGACACATAGAGAAACAAGGCACAAGCCAAGGAAGGAATAAATCAAAGGAAAAGGGTAATTGAATGATTGGGGGAAAAGCAGGTGGGCGGAGGAGTTTTAAAAGTCAAACAGAGGAAGTGTACAGCCTAGCTTGTCCACATGTGTCTGCCACCACCTACTTCAAACCCCATTTCTAAACCCACCGGAAGTCCCCCATTTGTTAAAAGACATTGTTAAACCTTCCCTTTAAAAAAAGCCCTCTTTATATGCCTTATCTCCCCCTTTTTTTCTTTTTTTTTTAATATGCTTACAGGATCTGACGATTATTCATAGTGCGTCAGAATCAATTTTTTTTTTTCTCTCTCTCTCTTTTTCTTTTCTTTTGAAGGAAAATCTTGTATTCACTCTACCTTCGGTGGATAAATGGCTAGGCTTTTATGATTTTCTAGTCTTTTTTTTCCTCTCTCTCTCTCTGCTCAAAATGTCACTTAAATTTGATATTATATTCATCAGCCGACCATGAAATGACATGGCGTTTGACGTGGAATGTTCAGTTTATGCGTCTGTGATCTGGGTTGTGGTTGTTGTTGTTGTTGTTGTTGTTCTGAATGGATTTTTATATTATCTTTTGTATTATTATTATTATTATTATTATTATTATTAC
Source organism: Penaeus monodon (assembly GCF_015228065.2). NCBI lineage: Eukaryota > Metazoa > Arthropoda > Malacostraca > Decapoda > Penaeidae > Penaeus > Penaeus monodon. The sequence goes on along the minus strand of NC_051424.1, from coordinate 31,965,356 downwards.
TATTATTATTACTATTATTATCATTATTATTATTATTGTTACTATATTATTAATTATTAATATTATATATTATATTATTATTATTCATATATATATATATTTTTTTGGGGGGGGGTATCATACATGTGTATGTGTGATTTGGTCGGTAAGTGTGCGATGTAGGTAAATATGTTGTATCTATGTATATATAAGCATGTGAATAGGGATGTATGTATAGTTGTTTGTATATATGTATACATGTATATATGTACGTGCTTATAGACACACACACGCACACGCACACAAGCACGCACACACACACACACACATACACATACACACACATAGTGAGAGAGAGAGAGAGAGAGAGAATGAGAGAGAGAATGTGAGAATGAGAGAGAGAGAGAGAGAGAGAGAGAGAGAGAGAGAGAGAGAGAGAGAGAGAGAGAGAGAGAGAGAGAGAGAGAGAGAAAGGAATAAAAGACAGATAGAGAGAAAGTTCAAATACATCGCCGCCAGCTGGAGATCGCTTTGTCCTCCCCCTCCCCCCCCCCTCAAAAAAATCGAGGTCAAAGGTCAAACTCTCAACTCCATCGTAACATGTCACAAAACATTTATTAACTATTTTTTTTATTTTATTTACAATACCAATAACGAATAACAACTTTGAATGTATAGATGAATGAATGAATAAATATGTACATACGTTTATAAGCAAAGGAATGACGGAATGAGTAAATAAGCAGAATTAAAAGATAGATAGATGAAAGAACAGATGCGTAATTAATGGAAAAAAAAAAAAAAAAAAAAAAAAACGGACCTCATTCTCCCCCCCCCCTTCCCTACCCCCCACCTCCTCATCCTCCCCCTTTCCTACCACCCCCCAACCCCCTCTGAACGGAACCAATAAAACAAACAAAGTAAACAATTGAATTATATAAACACAAGAAAAAAAATAAAATAAAGAAGCCACGCAGAGCAATTGGCACTGAATCGCTTATGAAAAAAATCTATTTAAAAAAAATTGCGTTCAATTGCTTTTATGTAGAGAGAAAGAGAGAAAAAATGTAGAGGTTTCGAATGTAATGCTACAGATTGAATATAAAAAACAAACAAGGTGTGTGATTCTCTCTCTCTCTCTCTCTCTTTCTTTTTCCATTTCTCTCTTTTTCTCTTTCTCTCTCTCTTTCTCTTCTGTCTTCTATTGTGCATTATATTTCTTTGGTGTATTGGAAAAGTGGATGAATGTGTGAGAAGAGAGAGAGAGAGAGAAAGAGAGAGAGAGAGAGAGAGAGAAAGAGAGAGAGAGAGAGCGAGAGAAAGAGAGAGAGAGAGAGAGAGAGAGAGAGAGAGAGAGAGAAAGAGAGAGAGAGAGAGAGAGAGAGAAAGAGAACACAAAAAAGATTGGCAAAAAAAAAAAAAATACAGCGATTAACATACACACAGAAAGAGAAAAAGAAGAAAAAGCGACAAATGAGAAGACAAAAAAAGAAAGAGGAAAAAATGAACAAGGAAAAAGGAAACATCCGAAGAAGAAGAAGAAGAAGACGAAGAAGAAGAAGAAGAAGAAGAAAGAAAGAAAAAAAGAAAAAGCGGGACAGGAGGATAAAGAAGATAAATAGAAAGATAAAGGAGATGAGGAGGAAGAAGAGGGCGAAAGGAAAAGGGGAAAATACACGAGAAAAATGGAAACCGGCGACCTTTCAATACAAAAATCATTATAGGCTTATTATCTCTGGGAAGTTCATTTTTTTCCTTTTCCCTTTTCTTTATTGTTTTTTATCTATTTCCTTCTCATCATTATCATCTTTTTCTTTCTTCCTTTTTCTTCACTTTGGTCGTTATCATCAGCATCTTTTACTATCATCAAATTTTTTCTTTCTTTTTTCTCTTTCTCCTTTCTTCTCCTTCATTTTCTTTATCTTTATGTTTATCATCATTCCTCACGTTTAGCTTCTTGTTCTATTTCTTTTTTCTTCTTCTCTTTCTTTTTTCTTCTTCTTCCTCTTCTTCTTCTACTTCTCCTTCTTTTTCTTCTTTTTCATCTTTTTCTTTTTCTTCGTCTTCTTCTTCTTCTTCTTCATTTTCTCCTTCTTCTTCTTCCAAAATAAGAAAAGAAAACAGATTAACGCACACAAAAAAACACATGAGTAAGAAAGACATACAAAAAACGAAAAACAACAACAGCGGGAGAAACCAGACTATGAGCGCACCTGCCCTTAACAACAACAGAAACCGGACTATAAGCACACCTGCTCTCAACAATAACAACATTTTTTTTCCTTTTCCCTTTCTTTATTGTTTTTTATCTAGTTCCTTCTCATCATTATCATCTTTTTCTTTCTTCCTTTTTCTTCACTTTGGTCGTTATCATCAGCATCTTTTACTATCATCAAATTTTTTCTTTCTTTTTTCTCTTTCTCCTTTCTTCTCCTTCATTTTCATCATTCCTCACGTTTAGCTTCTTGTTCTATTTCTTTTTTCTTCTTCTCTTTCTTTTTTCTTCTTCTTCCTCTTCTTCTTCTACTTCTCCTTCTTTTCTTCTTTTTCATCTTTTTCTTTTTCTTCGTCTTCTTCTTCTTCTTCTTCTTTTTCTCCTTCTTCTTCTTCCAAAATAAGAAAAGAAAACAGATTAACGCACACAAAAAAAAAAACATGAGTAAGAAAGACATACAAAAAACGAAAAACAACAACAGCGGGAGAAACCAGACTATGAGCGCACCTGCCCTTAACAACAACAGAAACCGGACTATAAGCACACCTGCTCTCAACAATAACAACAACAACAAACTAGAAAGAAAACCCACACACACAAAAGAGACAAATAATGAAAAGCGAATAACAATGAAAATTATCATGATAATACTAGTAATTTTGATAATAATAGAAAAGTAACAATAACGATAATGATAATGACAATAATAATGAAACCAAAATATAAGCACACTTGCCCTCAACAACAACAGAAACCAGACTATGAGCGCACCTGCCCTCAACAACAACAACAACAACAACAACAACCAAACTATAAGCACACCTGCCCTCAAGAACAACAACAGTGGGAGAAACCAGATAATGAGCGCACCTGCCTTCGCCAGTTCGTAAATAACAATATGCAATGTGTCTGTCCCGCTTCCTCGGCCCTCGATCGGTAACTTCCCCAGATCTTTTTTTGATAAACTTCTCGCTAAAAGAGGAGAGGGATATTGAGGCAGCCAGCGCTCACTATCGTAAGGGTGGGGAGGAGGAAGGGGAGGAGAGATGGGGAGAGAGAGAGAGGAGAGAGAGAGAGGGGGGGGGAGAGAGGAATGGGGAAAGAGGGAGAGAGAGGGATGGAGAGAGAGGGAGAGAGAGAGGGGGGGAGAGAGGGAGAGAGAGAGGGATGGGGAGAGAAGGAGAGAGAGAGAGGGATGAGGAGAAGTGTGTATGTGTGGGGGATGGTGGTTGAGGAAGGCGGGGATCGAGGTAAAATGCGTCGGGGTAGGGAATGTGGGTTTCTTTGCGGTGGAGGAGGTTTGGGGGTTGTTGGGGAGTAGGGTTGCATAGAGGTATGGGAAAGGGTTTAGGGGTGGGTGAGATGTGTGAATAAATGAGAAGGTCATGTGAGGGTGGAGGTGAGAGAGAGAGAGAGAGAGAGAGAGAGAGAGAGAGAGAGAGAGAGAGAGAGAGAGAGAGAGAGAGAGAGAGGGAGGGAGGGGAGGGGAGGGGGAGGAGTGTAAAGGGGTGAGGGACGGGGGTGGGGGTGCGAGGGGAGAGCGAGTGGCGTGGGTGGGTTAAGGTGAGGGAGAATTTTCATGTAAGGGAGAGGGAAGAGAGATAGGGTTAATGCAGAAAGGAGGGATGAGAGAGAGAAAAAAAAAGCGAGTGGAAGAGGGGTGAAGACACGAAAGAAGGGAAGAGAGTGAGAGTGCGAGAAGAGAGAAAAGGAGAAAACAGTCAGGGGAGAAAAAGTGAGAAGGAAAATGAAGAGGAAAAGGAGGATAAATGAAAATAGATAATTAATTAATGAGTAAAGGAAAGTGTAAGGAAATGAATGAAAAGGGAGACAGAAGATAGGGGCAAAGAAAAATAAGGATAGATATATGAGATGGAAGGCAGGAGAAGGAAAAAGGAGCTAGAAGATATAAGGGAAACGATGAGGGAAAATGGAAGAAGGAAGAAGGAAGTGAAGAAGGAAGAAAAAGAAAAAAGAGAAAGGAGAAAAAATAAGAGATGAAGTAGTAAGAAGAAAGAGTAAGACAGGAATGAGAGAGAGAGAATAAAGATGAGAATAAAGAATAAAGAAAAAAAGAGAGAATGAGGAAGAAGAAAGGAAGCGAAAAGAACACAAAGAAAGAGAGCGAAAGAGGAATAAGTGAAAGAGGGAAAGAGATAGGGTCCGAACCGATGGGGAAAGGGGGAGGGGGACGATGGGAGGGGGAAGGGGAGGGAGGGAGGTCAATGGAGGTCAGAGAGAAGGGAGGGAGGGGTAAAGGGAGGGGGATGGGGGGTAGAGGATGTGTAGGAGGTAGGCGAATAGGGGTCATGGGTACGTGAAATGGGCATGTGAGTGGGGTAGAGCAATGAGGAATTGGAAAATGGGTAAGGGGTATGGGGAATGACGGAAAGCGGGTATGGGGAAGGGGGGAGGGTATGGGGAAGGGGGGGAGGGGATATGGGGAATGGGGAAGGGATATGGGGAATGGAGGAAAGGGGATATGGGGAATGGGTAAAAGGTATGGGAAATGGGTACGGGAGGAGGAGGAGAGGAGAGAGCAACTTGAGACGCCTGGAATCTTGCAAGCACATTTCCGGGTTAAGTGGCATTAAATTAGAAATTCCGAGCTGAGGCTAAGCACACACATCCGTTCTTTGGAGATGGGAACGCTCGGGTCTGTGTGTTTTTCTCTTTTCTTTTCTTTATTTCTTCCTTGTTTTGATTCTCCGTCTCTATGCCTCTTTTTGTTTGACGGGTCTGTTTTGTTTGTATGGTTATTTGTTTGTCTGTCTCTCTGTCTCTCTCTCTCTCTCTCTTTTTATCGTATTTTCTTTATCTTCCTATCTCGCTCTTTTTTCTCTTCATCTCTCTTTCTCTTCATATCACTCTTCATCGCTCTCTCCATCTCTCCTTCTCTTCATCTTTCCCTCTTCTTCTCTCTCTCTCACTTCATCTCTCTCTCTCTCTGTCTCTCTCTCTCTCTCTCTGCCGCCCCCCTTCCCCCTCTCTACTTGTTTTGATTTAATTTATTTTTATTTTCTTATTACTTATCCTTTCGCAGCGGCGTTGAAGAAATGTTTATAACGCCCTATTAAAACTCAAAAAAAAAAGAAGAAGCAGGGGGTGGGAGAAAAGATGATGATGAAGATGAGGAAGGAAAGGTGAAGAACCAGAAGAGGAAAAAAAGGAATGAGCAAGAATAACGAATCGAGGGCGAAGAAGAAGAGATATATAAATAGATGATGAAGAGATGAGGAAATACAATAATGATAAAGATTAATCGTCCTGGAGAAACGGAAGAGATAGGGATACACACACATCTCTTACTTACGCACACGCACACACACACACATCTCAGGCACACGCACACCTATCTATCTACCTCTTTCTCTCTCTCACACACACTCATGCATACTCTCACCACACGCATTCACACGCACACG
>NC_051424.1:31952751-31959637 GCF_015228065.2 Penaeus monodon | reverse complement strand
ATAAAATATTAAATTAAAAATTAAAAAAAATTTTAAAATACAGTTTAAAATTATGTTTTAAAAAAAAAAAACAAAAACAAACAACAAACAACAACAACAAAAAAAAAAAATAATAATAAAAAATAATAATAAAATAAAAAATAAAGTAAAATAATATTAAAAAAAAATGATATTAATAAGTAATAAAATAAAAATATTTGAAAATAATTATAATAATAAGATATGAAAATGTAATATAATGAAAATGAAAAAATAAAAAATGATAATGATAATAATGAATAAAAAGTAATGTAATGTTAAAAATGATGTAATAAAAGTAATAATAAATAGAAATAATGAAAATGATAATATGTAATAATATTAAAATGAATTAATTAAAAAATAATAATATAATAATAAAATAATAATAAAAAAATAATAATAATAATAAGGGATTAGGGAAAGAAAGTGAGGGGAGGGAGAGGGGGTAAAGGGGGGGAAGGGGGGGAAAAGTGGGAGGGTAGAGAGGTGGAAAGGGGGAATTATAAGAAATAATGAAAATTTTTAATAAAAATTAGTGTAGTATAGTAGTAGTAGTTTAGTAATTTAGTGTATATAGTGTAGTTTAGTGTATTTTTCATTTAGTAGGGTATTAAAATTTAAAAATTTAAAAATTATAATTTCAAACAACAATCCCAAAAATTTATAAAATTTTTTGTTATATCGTAATTAAAAAAAACAAAAAATCTATATAAAAATAAAATGAGATAACTAAAAATAAAGAAAAAAGATGTACCACAATATAGTATAGTAAATTTAAATAATAAAAAAAAAAAAGCTTTTTTCCTTCTGTCTGTCTGTCTGTCTTTGAAGATACTGAAAGCCAAGTGACTTAAGAACTAAACCGTCTCTTATTATCAAGTTATCAGTTATTCTTAATTATTTCCTATTTCCAAAGCCAAAAACCCCAAAATTTTTTCGCCGTAATAAGGGGGAAAAAATGTTTTATGAAGTCCCAGGAAACGCTAGGATTTATGGGGGAGATAAGATTACGAATGCAAATCACGTTTCAAAAGTTTTGCTGCTGGGAGTCCGCTCATTTCACCCCCTCCCCCCCCCCCCCTTTACCAAAAAAAGAAAGAAAGAAAGAAAAAAAAATGTGAAAGGATTTTAAAAGTGTTTTTTTTATGTCTATTATTTTTTTTTGTTTTTTTTTCTCTCTGTTTTTTTTTCTCTTTCTCTCTCTCTCTCTTTTCTTTCTATATCTTTATCTTCCCCTCTCTTTTTCTCTTTCTTTCTCTCTCTTTTTTTTTCTCTTCTTTCTCTCTCTCTCTCTCTCTCTCTCTCCCTCTGATATAGAATATACTTATTTGCCTTTATCAATAGATAATAATAATAAGAAAAGGCTTATATAAAAAAAGAAATTTGACACTTTGTCTTAAAATCTATTTACCTCTTCATTTAATTATTCACTTGCCTTACTTAATAAACTGCTAATTATATATTCATTCACTCATTCCTTTAATTATATCTTTATTAATTTACTTTTCATATATATATTTTTTATCGCCTCCGCAACTTTGTCTCTTTGATAACACTCTGATAAAAAAATTGTTTTTTGATAACACTCTGAAAAATTTATGGGGTATTTGATATCACTGTAATGGATTATGAAATGCTATAAAAGTAGAAAAATAAAAGTCACAAATGAACTAAATAGATTGATAGATAAATAGATAACGGAGGGACAAATATCACATTCAATAAGACAATTTAATACATACTCCGTTTCGGCAACACGAGATAATGTTAAAATCCCCGAAATTAAAATTTAATAAGCGGCGAATTGGAAAGATGAAAAAGTGAAAAAGATAAAGATAGTGATTTTATTAATCCTCTTAATAAGGTTTGATTTTAATAATGAACTTTGATAATGGTAGAGAGAGATAAAAGAAAAGAAGAGATAACAACGATAATAACAATGGAGGAACAAAGAGAGAAATAAGAGAAAGGAAAATACGAAGAAGAGGGAGAAAAAAGGAGAAGAACAAGGAGGAAGAGAAAAAAGGAAAAAAAATTTGAAAAAAAAAAAGAATATAAGGGGCAAATATTTAATTGAAATGGCAAAGAGAAGAAGAGAGGGGGAGAGAGAGAGAGAGAGAGGAGAGAGAGAGAAGAGAGAGGGAGAGGGGAGAGAAGAGAAAGAAGAAAGAGAAAGACAAAGAAAGAGAGATAGATAGAGAAAGATAGTGAAGATAGAAGGGGGGGGGAGGGGAGAGAGAGAGGGGGAGAGGAGAAGGGGAGAGAAGAGAGAGGGGGAGAGAGAGAGAGGAGAAATAAAGAAAGAAATAGATAGAGAAAATAAAGATAGATAATAGATAATAGAAAAAGAAGAGAGAGAGAGAGAGAAAAGAAAGAGAAAAAGAAAGAGAAAAGAAAAAGACAGACGACAGACGAAGACGACAACAGACGACGGGCAGATAACAAAAGACCGAAGACAAAAAACAGCCGCAGAGACAGACAAACAGACCGACAACAAAAACAACAACGAAGGAAAGAAAAAAAGAAAAAAAAAAGAAAAAAAAGGAGAATAAAAACACACACACACAATGTGAATACAAAATGAGTGATATTTACTCACGACCATCCGAAAGGTCACCGCCAGGCCCTTTTACGCAGGCTAAAATATCATCATATTTTTTTGTAACTTTGTGAGGGGGGAGGGGGAGGAGAGGAGGGAAGGGGAGGGGGAGGAAGGGAGGGAAAAGGGGGAGGGGGGAAAAAGAGGAAGGGGAAGGGAGGAAGGGGGGGGAAAAGGGGGGGGAAAAGAGAGAAGGGGGGAAAGGGGGGGGAGGGGGAGGAAGGGGGGGGGGTGGGGGGGGGGAAAAGGGGGGGGGTTAAAGGGGGGGGGTTTTTTTAAAAAAAAAAAGGGGGGGGGGGGGGGGGAAAAATGGGTGGGGGGGGGGGTTTTTTTTAAAAAAAAAAATCTCTCCTCCTATTTTCCTTCGGTTCTTTTATTTTAAATTTTGGCTTTCATTTCTTCGGGGGCGGGTGTCACCTGAGAGTCCTTAAAGAAAGGGTTCGGTTTTTATTATTTAAAATTTATTAAAATTTTTTTTAATATATTTAAATAAATTAATAAGTATATCTTATAATATATAATTATATATATATTTTTTTTTTTTTTTTTTTTTTTTTAAAATAATTTAAAATTATTATTTTTTTTTTTTTTTTTTTTTTTTTTTAGGAACTAGATTGTATATTTTTCCCCCCCATCTACCTGCCTCACTTTTATTTGTCTGTCGTCGTCGTCTTCTTTATCATTGTCTGTTCTCTTCTCCCTCCCCTCTCTCTCTCTCTTCTCTCTCTCTATATATATATATATTTGTTTAAAATTATATATACATACATATATATATATATATAATTTTATATGTTATTATTTATATATATACATATATATACAAAATTTTTAAAATTTATATATATATACATATTTATAATATATATATATAATTATAATATATTTATTATATATATATATATATTTTTTGTGTGTGTGTAAAAAAGCGGCCAAAATCTTAAATACCTTCAAATGATCAACAAAAAAGAACTATTCTCTTTGACCACAAACATTTCACCTCCCCCCCCCCCTCCTACCCCCCTACCCCTCCCCACCCCCCCTTTTTCCCTTCTCCCCCCCACTCCCACCCCCCCAGCTACTTCCCTCCACCCCCATCCGCCTCCCCCCTCACTTACTCCTCTCCACCCCCCATCCCCCCATCCCCTACTCCTGCCTCCACACTCACCCCCACCCCCCCATCCCCATGAATAACCAAAGGGCACCTCCCCCTTTCGTCCAGCCTGCACCTGGGAGCCTGTAAAAGCCTGCCTTCTGTCCTCTCTAAGTAATCTCCACTGCAGGTCGGATCTGTATCACAAGCAAATTGTTATTATTATTATTATTATTATTATTATTATTATTTTTTTTTTTTTTACGCTGTTTGGGAATATTTTTTGGGCTCTTTCAAAGCGCTTATATATATATATATATATATATATATAAAATTATATATTATATATATATATTTTATATATATATATATATATATATATATATATGTATATATATATTTTATGTTTTCTTTTTATTATAATATATATATATTTTTTCTTTTTTATTGTAGTTTTTTTTTATTTCTTTTTGGTTGTAATAAATTATTATCTTTTCATCGCATACTTTCTTTCTCTCTTTCATTCTTTCGATTTTTTTTCTCCATCATTTCGTTCTTTATTATTTTTTTCATGATTGTATTTTTTTCTGCACTCTTTCTTTCAAATTCGAGTTTTTATTTTTGTTCTCTCTCTATTTGTTTTTTTCATGCTTTCAGAATCGTAAAGATTTTTTTCCCTCTCTCTCTCTCTCTCTCTCTCTCTCTCTCTCTCTCTCTCTATCTCTTTCATTCTTTCTCTTTCAGAATCGTAAAGAATTTTTTCATTCTATCTTTCTTTCATTCTTTCTGTCCTTTTCTATCTTTCTTGCCTTTCCTTATTTTCTTCTTGTTTTCTTATTTTCCTCCTTTCCCTTTCTTTCTGTTTTTCTTTATATTTTCTTTTTATGTTTTTTTTTCTTATTTTTTTTTCTTTTTTTATTTTCTTCCTTTTGTTATTTTCTTTTTCATCCTTTTCTTATTTTTCTTTTCCTTTCCTTTCTTTCTATTTTCTTTTATTTTATTTTTTTCTTACTTTTCTTCCTTTCTTTTTTTCCCTTTTTATCTCTTTTCTTTTCTTCATTCTCTTTTGTCTTCCCTTTCTTTCCTTCTCTTTCTTTTTGCCTTTTTTTTTTATTCCCTTTCTTATTTTCTTCCTTACTTTCTCTTTCTTCGTGAATTTTCCAAAGGTGATATTTGAAGGTAAATTAACTCGTTAATTTTTGTTCTTCTTACTTTATATATATATATATTTTATATATATATATATATATATATATATATATATATATATATATATATATTTTTTTTTTTTTTTTTTTTTTTTTTTTTTTTTTTTTTTCTTTTTTTCTTTTTTTTTTTTCTTTTTTTCTTTATTGTTTATGTTATTGTTATATTTTCTTTGTTATTGTTATATATTTTATACTTGATGCTATTGTTATAGTTTTTTGTTATTGTTGATGTTATTGTTATAGTTTCTTTATATATATATATATATAAATATATATATACATATATATATATATATATATATATATATATATATACACATATATACATATATATGTTGACACACACACGTGCACCACACACACACACACACACACACACACACACACACACACACACACACACACACACACACACACTCACACACACACACACACACACACACATATATATGTATGCATGTATATTTGTATGCATATGCGATGTACTTACACACACATCCAGAGACCCCAGAGGATAAGAACAGCCAGACACATACAAAACAGGAAGAGAAAGAGGGAGAGACAGACAGCGAAGAACACCCCGGAGCCGATTCCCGAATTCCTGAAGCAGATTCCAAAAGCAGATTTGAAGCGACCGTGGGGGGAGGGTAGGGGTGTGGGGGAGGGGTAGAGGCGAGAGGGGGAGAGGGCGGAGTAAAGAGAGTTTCGACCGCGGTCTATACAGCGTCCAACCCCCCTCTATATGTTATGGATAGGGTCCTGATAGCTTATCAAACATTGAGGGATTTCATTCCGTGAGATAATGGAGTTTAGGATATTTGATAATATAACCTTCCTGTACCCTTTTTTTTTTTTTTTTTTTTTTTTAGTTCTTTCATTTTTCTTTAAATCTTTCTTTCTCTTTTTTTTTCTCTCTCTCCCTTTTCTTTTTTTTCGGTAAAAGATCTTACAGACTCACACATGATAGAGAATTTCACTCGGTGTTCGAAAGATGAGTCGGTTCGCTTAAGAATTCATAGCGGATTATAACAGGCTTCTGGTTTTCGAAAAAAAAAGAATATATATATATATATATAGACCAAGATTTTGTTTTCTTTTAATAGGAAGTTTATATAATCTGTATCTGTAAAAATAAAGACTCGTTTCTGGTTTAATTATTAATTTTTTCTTCCTTCTTGCCCCCTTGAACACATATATCATATCTATATGTTAGCTTATCTATCATTCATATCTGAGCTCTGAACAAGCCGCGTCAGAGCGAGAGAGAGAGAAAGAGAGAGAGAGAAAGAGAGAGAGAGAGAGAGAGAGAGAGAGAGAGAGAGGATGAGTGAATAGGAGGAGGGGGGATGGTGAGCGAATGAGGGGGAGGATAGAGGTTTGATGAGCGGAGTAGAGAGAGAAAGAAAGAAAGAAAGAGAGAGAGAGAGAGAGAGAGAGAGAGAGAGAGAGAGAGAGAAGAGAGAGAGAGAGAGAGAGAGAGAGAGAGAGAGATACACAGATAGATAGATAGATAGATAGATAGATAGAGAATGAGATGAGAGAATGGCGAAGGAGAGAGAGAAAGAAAAAAGAAAAACCCACACACACAGTTACTCCAATACATAATTGAGCGCCACAATCTACGTATAGTCTTACCCTCCCGCTCGCGAAGTGACATTTATCCAAACATAAGGAAAAAGGGAGATTCTATTATTCAAAGCATATTACAGTAATATTTGCAGGCCACACCTACCTCCCTTCACCACAACCCGATGACCGCACTAACCAAAAGTTTTTTTCTTTCTTTCTTTATCTCTTTCTTTCTCTCTTTCTCTCTCGCTCTTCTTTTCTCTCTCTGTCATTCTCTCTCTCTCTCTCTCTCTCCTTCTCTCTCTCTCTCTCTCTCTCTCTTTTCTTTTCTCTCTCTGTCATTCTCTCTCTCTCTCTCATCTTTCCTCTCTCTCTCTCTCTTCTCTCTCTTTCTCC
>NC_051424.1:31927320-31934820 GCF_015228065.2 Penaeus monodon | reverse complement strand
CTCACCTTCCCCCCTCTACACACCCCCTTCTTTCTCTCCTTTTCTAATCCTCCGTTCCTCTCTCTCCCTCTTCTCCTCTATCCTCCACCTCTCCTTTACTAACTTCCTCTTCCTCTTCTTCTTCTCCCCAGCAACTCTTTTTTCTTAATTTCTAACTAATTCTTTATCTTCTCACTCTGTCTTTAGCAGATAGATAGATAGATAATTAGAGATGAGGTATATAGATAAATAGATTGGTTGATATATTGGTTGATAGAAAGATAGACAGACAGATAGATGAGAGAGAGAGAGAGAGAGAGAGAAAGAGAGAGAGAAGAGAAAGAAAGAGAAAGAAGAGAGAGAGAGAGAGAGAGAGAGAGAGAGAGAGAGAGAGAGAGAGAGAGAAAGAGAGAGAGTATGAAGAAAGAAAGCGAGAGAGATAAAGAGAGAGAGAGGAGAGAGAGAGAGAGAGAGAGAGAGAGAGAGAGAGAGAGAGAGAGAGGAGAAAGAGAAAAAGAAAGACAGAGAAGAGAGAGAGAGAGGAAAGAGAGAGAGAGAGAGAGAGAGAGAAGAGAGAGAGAGAGAGAGAGAGAAAGAAGAGAGAGAGAGAGAAAGAGAGAGAGAGAGAGAGAGAGAGCTCCAAGGAAAGATCATTAGTAGTAAAACTGGTTAATGGCAGTCCCATTCTAGTGGCAGACGTGTTCGTAGCTTGTATTTTTTTTTTTTTTTTTTTTTTAAGTACCGGTTAGCGGTGTAACCGAGAGAGCAATACCAATAAAATGGAGAAGAGGGGGAGGAGGAGAGAAAGGAAATAAGAGAAGATAGTAAGGAGAAGGAGGAGGAGGAAGAGGTAGTGAAGATGGCGAGAAAGATGTGGAATGAGGAGAGGAAGAGAATAAAGATAATGATAAGAGGAAGAGACAATGAAGATGACGAGGAAGATGTGGAATGAGGAGAGGGAGAGGAATAAAGATGAGAGGAAGGAAAGGGAAGAAGAGAAATAAGGGGAATGAAATAACAAGGGAGATGATAAGAAAGAAAACGAAAAAAAAAATATTTCGAATAAAAAGAAGAAGAAGAAGAAGAAAAACAGGGAAGTAACCAAGATAGAAATAAAGAAGAAAGAGAAAATAATAAATGGAAAGAAACTAACACAAAAGAAAGAAAGAAAGAAAAAGAAAAAAAAAGAGAAAATAACAGCAATTTATCAAGCGCTTGTATGTTTGTGATAGGACCGGCGTTGGGGGGGGGAGGGGGTTGGGGAGGAGGAAGAGGGGGGAGGAGGAAGGAGGGAGAGGAAGAGGAGGAGGAGGAGGAGGAGGAGGAAGAGGGGGAGGAGGAGGAGGAGAAGGGAGGAAGGAGGAGGAGTAGGAGAAGGGAGGAAGGAGGGGAAAGGGAGGGAGGAGGAAGAGGGGGAGGAGGAAGGGAGGGAGGACGGAGGGAGAAGAGAAGAAGGAGGAAGGAGGAGGAGGAGGGGGAGGAGGGAGGAAGACGGAGGAAGAAGTATTCGTGTGCGTGTGAGGTGGGGGAAGAGGGGGTGGGGGTGGAGGAGCTGTGTCTGTGAGTGTGTGACGGAGGGGGAGGAGAGGGGAGGGGAGGGGGAGAGGGGAAGGGAGGGGCGGAATGAGGCTAAAGGAGACAAGGCTGGAACGCTTTCAGTATCAGCGGCGCATAAAATCACTATAAAACTTCGCAGTTTGACATCTTCAACCCTTTTCCTTCCGTCAGCTTTTCCTAATTAATTTCGCCTAATGGACGCTCAACATCCTCGCAAACACCCATTATGAATCACCCCATTCTTGGCCCATCATGCGCACAAAAACAGGAAACAGAGAAAGAAAAAAAGATAAGATAGTTGGTTGATTAATACACACACATGTATATACATACGTAAACATTCACACATACATATATTTATGACACACACACATACACATACACACACACACACACACACACACACACACACAACACACACACACACAACACACACACACACATTTTATATATATATATATATATATATATATATAATAAAACACACCTCAATAAACAAAGCTGCATAATTACATCAAGACAAGTATATATCGGAATTCCTCCCCCCGAAGAAAAAGAAAAAAAAAATGTTTCTCATTTGCTTAATATAATCACCTGCGCTTAATTACAACTCAGACGATGAGTGTTGAAAATTATGACCGGATCTGGCCGTCACGCTGGCGGAAGAGGGGGGGCGGGGGGAGAGGAGGTAAGAACAGGAGGAGGAGGAGGAGGAGGAGGAGGATGAGGAGGAGGAGGAGGAGGAGGAGGAGGAAGAAGAGAGAGAGAGCGAGGAGAGATGGGGAGAGAGAGAGAGAGAGAGAGAGAGAGAGAGAGAGAGAGAGCGAGAGAGAGAGAGCGAGAGCGCGAGGCCCTAAATCACCCTGGCATTACCGCCAATAATATGAGCAGAAGATAAACAGGCTATTAAGTTGTCTGACTTGATGTTTAAGTATCTCCTCGGTCTACGCGCCTCACGCGAAAGTACACAGGGGAGGGTAGGGCAGGGAGGGAGAGGAGGAGAGGGAGGCGGAAGGAGAGAGAGAGAGGAGAAAGAAAGAGAGCAGAGGGAGAGAGGAGAGGATTCGTTTAGGAGGATGAGAGAGAGGAGGAGAGAGAAGAGAAGAAAGGAAGCTAGAGCACTGAGAGGCGATGAGCGCTCAAAACCCTGGAAAAGTCGCTTTAGAGGATATACAGCGGCAAGTGTCTGCGTGTAAGTACCTGGTCGTACGCTGCCTCCCTAACCACCCTCTTCCTTTGCTCCCCTTTCTGTCTCCGCTGCTGTTTGTTCCTCGTTCCTTCCTAACCCCTTTCCTTCTCCTTCCCCTTCCTCCTTCTCCTTCTCTTTCGCTTCCTCTCTTCACTTCGCTCCTCCTCTTTCTTCTTTTCGCATCTCTTCCTTCTCCTCCTCTCTTCCTTCTTTCTTCCCCCTCTCTCCTTTCTCTATCTGCGTTTCGTCCTCTCTCGATTTCTCGGTTAGTTCGTCTCTCTTCTTCTTCCTCTGCTTTCCTCTTTTCGTTGTCTATTCTCTTCTCTTTCTTCTTCTTTTTCGTTCATTCTCCTCTTTCCTTCTTCCTCCACTTATTCCTGTCTCTTTCGCTTCTCCTGCCTCCTTCTTTTACTCTCTTTCGTCTCTTCTTCCTTCTCCTACCTCTATTTCTTCTTCTTTCGTTCTTCTTCCTCTCTTCCTCTTCGTACTCTTATTCTTTCCATCTTTCTTTTCCACTCTCCCACTTTTCTTTTCTTCGTTCTCTTCCTTTTCTTTTTCTTTCTTTCTCCTCTTTCTTTCTTTCTCCTCTCTTTCTCTTCCTTTCTCTCTTTTTTTATTCTTCCTTCTCCTTCTCCTTCCTCTTTTCTTTCTTCCTCCTCCTCCCTTTTCTTTCTTCTTCATCTTCCTTTCTCTTTTTTTTTTCCTACTCCTCCTCCTTCCTCCTTTTCTTTCTTCCTCCTTCTAATTCCTTTTGTTCTTTCTTCTATTTTCTCTCTTTCTTTCTCTTCGTCATCGCTCTCATCCTCCTTCCTTCGCCTTCTTTCTTCCTTCATTCTCCTTTTTCTTTTCTTCCCCGTCATTCTCCACCTCCTTCTTCTTCATCTCTTTCCTCGTCCTTCTAATTCTTCTTTCTGTCCTTTTATTACTATTGGTATATCTTCTCCTTCTTTCTTCTCCTCCTTCTCCTATTTCTCCTTCGTCGCCAGGTTAGTCTCTCGTAAAAGGAAGAGAAGAGATGGAGGAAAAAGAGAGGAAGATAGAGAGAGGGAAGAGAGATAGATAGACAGAGAGAGAGAGAAAAAAATATATCGAAAACAGGACACAGAGAGAAAAACAAGAAGAAAAAAGGAAAGAAAACGAAAAGAAAACAAGAAAAAAGACAAGACAAAACAAGATAAACGCAAAAAAAAAGAAAAAAAAAAAGATACGGTTCCTTATAACGGTGTTCAAAACCTCGCGTCCCTTCGCCCGGTTATGCATACATACAATTTTTTTTTTTTCTTTTTTTTTTTTTTGGCTCCCGGTACATCTCCCAGTCATTACTCACCGGGTGCGGAGTCGGTAAGAAATCATTTCCCCCCCCTTTTTGTTTACTCGCCGGGCGCCCTTCAACCCGTAGTTATGCAATCAGGTGTCGTAAATGCAAGGCCGGACTGTAAGTCTCCGCTTCCAACTCCTGGCTGTCTGTCTCTGTGTTATATATATATATTTTTCCCCCCGTTTGTTTATTTTATTTATTTTATATTTTTTTGTCTTTACACACACACACACACACACACAGATATATATATATATATATATATATATATATATATATATATATATATATATATATAGAGAGAGAGAGAGAGAGAGAGAGAGAGAGAGAGAAAAGGGAGAGAGAGAGAGAGAGAGAGAGAAAGAGAGAGAGAGAGAAAGGGAGAGAGAGAGAGAGAGAGAGAGAGAAGAGAGAGAGAGAGAGAGAGAAAGAGAAAGAGAAAGAGAGAGAGAGAGAGAAAGAGAGAGAGAGAGAGAGAAAGAGAGAAGAGTATGGTTCTCTGTTTTTGTTTCTTACTCTTTTTCTGTTTCCGTATTTCTATCTTTATCTCCGTTTCCCACTCCTCTTCTGTTTTTTTTCTTCATCTACCTGCTTTTCTTTCGCACTTTCTCTATTTACCGTTCCCCCTTCCTCTCACTTTCATTCCTGTCTTTTGATTTCTATTCCCTCTCGCTTTCCTTTTTCACTATCTTTATCTCTATTTCCATCTCTCCCTCTTCTTCCCTAATATCTATCTATCTCTTCGTCCGTCTCTCCCCCCCTTTTTTATCAATTTATATCTGTCTCTCTCCTTTTATTATCTTCATTTTCTGGTCTCTATCTTTATCTTTTCCTTTTGAATTCTCTTGTCTTTTCTATCTTTACTGCGGTTTCTCTCTTTTATCAATTTATCACTATCTCTCCTCATTTACTTTCACAATTCCAGTTGTCTCTTTTGTTTCTGCGTCTCTCTCACTTTCCTTTAAATTCTGTAATCCCAACCTCTTCTCTGTCTACTGCTATATCTATCTACTTTCCTTTTATCAACCTCTCTCTCTCTCTCTCTTTCCCTCTCACCTTCATACTCCCCGTTCTCTCTCTGCTTTCTCTTCCTTTTCCTTCGAATTCCGCAATTTCTCTCGTTTCTATCTCTACTTTGGCTTCTCATTTATCAGTTTACCATTATCTCTCCCTCTCACTTACCCCCTTTTTTATCAGTTTGCCTTTATTTCTCATGTACTCTATTATTAATTTACCTCGTACCTCTCTCTCACTTTCTTTCAGTTTACCTCTATCTCTCCTTCTCATTTATCTCTTTTGTTAATTTACCACTAATTCTCCGACTACGCTTGCACATCTTATCAATTTTCCTCTATCTCTCTCACTTACCTTTTTGTTATTTTACTTCTATGTCTCACGATTTTCTCAATTTGCCTCCAGCTTTTTGTTTATCAATTTACCTGTCTTTTTCCCTCTTCCTATTTTATCAATTTACTTCCATCTCTCCCTCCCACCATTTCATCTATTTACCTCCATTTCTCCCTCTCACTTTTTTATCATTTGCCTATCTCTCCCTCTCCCTATTTCATCAATTTACCTCTATCTCTATCTTTTTTTTTTATTTCCCTCTATCTCCTTTTTATCAGTTTGCCTCAATCTCTTTCTCTCTTTTTTACTAACTTCCCTCTATCTCTCTCTTATTTACCTTTACATTTACAGTTATAAATCAGCGTCTCTTCAAAACCACATACTTATTTCTACTCTATGACTGCTGAGTTAATCGGCTCGAAGCTGTAATAAATAACAAGCGACTGCGGACTTAACGGGACGTCTGCGTGGAGAGGAAGGTAGCCAATAGCACTGGTGTGAATGACAAGCACTTCGTTTTGGTTGGAGAATTCTTATGATTTCTTCGCTTTTTTTTTCTTTTTCTTTTTATTCTTCTTCATTTCTCTCTGTTTCTGCTTGGTTGTTGGTTTCTATTCTTCCCGCTTTTTTCTTTTTCTTTTTATTTCTTCATTTCTCTCTGTTTCTGCTTGGTTGTTGGTTTCTATTCTTTCCTTTTTTTCTCTTTTTCTTTTTATTCTTCTTCATTTCTCTCTGTTTCTGCTTAGTTGTTGGTTTCTATTTGTCTTTGTCTTTGTTTCTCTCTGTTTGTGTCTGTTTGTTTCTGTTTCTCAGTCTATTTCTCTGTCGCTCTCTCTCAGTTCGAGGTTTTGGTCGCGGTGAAGTTACGGATAGTGTGGGTGGTAGTGATAAAGGAGAAAGAAGAAGATGAAGAAGAGGAAGAAGAAGAAGAAGAAGAAGAAGAAGAAGAAGTAGTAGTAGTAGTAGTATAAGAAGAAGATGAAGAAGACGAAGAGGCAGAAGAAACCGAAGAAGACGAAGAAGCAGAAGAAGAAGAAGACGAAGAAGCAGAAAAATTGAAGAAGACGAAGAAGAAGATGGAGACGATGGAGAACCCCCCCCCCCCTAAAACCTTGTAAAATTAGGATACCGACTGAGTCCCGGATGAGCGAGAGGTTTCAAGAAAACACAGACGGTGGATGAGGGAGGGAGGGAGGAGAGAGAGAGAGAGGGAAGGAGGGGAGGGACAGGAGGGGAGGGAAGGGGAAAATCGGACTTGTTTCTTTGGGGGGGGGGGAGGTGTGGGGGGAGATAGAGGGGGGGGGGAAGGGGAATGGAAGACAATGATGAAAAACCTCCGCTGTCGAGGGCTGGCTTCACCCGGGGTTTCGTAGTGAAGATGGAGGGCGCACCCAGGTCGTCATTTTACGCCAAGGAGTGACTTGGGGGGTGTAATGTGCGAGAGATTTATTCGGGACGCCGTTTCCTACCTGGCGTGTGTGTTCTGTCCGCGGGGGGGGGGGGGTATCCCGATGCCCTGAACCCGCGTTCGTCTGTTCGTGTCGCCGTTTCGTTGTTTTGTTGTTGTTTGTGGTTGTTTTGTTGTTGTTGTTGCTGTTGTTGCTGTTGTTGTTGTTGTGTGTGTTGTGTGTGTGTTTGAAAGAGAGAGAGAGAGAGAGAGAGAGAGAGAGAGAGAGAGAGAGAGAGAGAGAGAGAGAGAGAGAGAGAGAGAGAGAGAGAGAGAGAGTATTACCAAGTGATCGCATTATAGTTTTTCTTCAGAATATATTAACTTCTCTGTATATGTCCGCGCATGATTTTTTTTTCTGTCATCTCTGCCTCTCCCTCCTTCGCCTATGACCCTCTTCCCCTTTATCCTTGTTTTCCTTCCGCTCATAATAATCACAAAGTTTCCTTAATTTAGCTCCTTAAGATAGGCATTAAATTTATTCCATGGTTTGTAAAGGAATTCTCTGTTTTTTGCACATCATTTCGTACTGCTGATTTTTTTTCTATAGTTGTTGATATTAAGGTAATATAATGATGAGGATGATTGATAATTTGATGTTGATAATGATATCGTTGGTAATAAAAGTGGTGTCAGTGAGGATAGTAATAATAATGATGATGA
>NC_051424.1:31919820-31922320 GCF_015228065.2 Penaeus monodon | reverse complement strand
AAATCTTCTTCGTTTTCCAGATTGTTACTGTTCAAAAGATTAATTCCCAGGCATAAAATTGCTCGCTCTAAAGTTTTAATGAGAATGTAAAGTATGTTGGATGTTTTGTACTGATCAGTTTTGATGTAGTTTACATTTTTTTCCGATTTTTTTTCCTGGAGAGTGAGAGAACTATACGCACACATACACACACACGCAAAAACAAACAAACAAACACACACAGACTCAAAACTAGCAGCCAAATACAAACACACAATCAAACGCACACACACAAACAAGTAAACACACCCACACACAAACAAGCAACCAAACACACACACACACAAACAAACAATCAAACCCACGCACACACACACAAACAAACAACCAAACACACACACACACAAGCATACAATCTAACGCACACACACAAACAAATAAACACACACACACAGGCTGTATCTATGTATTCATCTGTATGATATATATGTTAGAATTAAAGAAGCAGAGAGATAGAAGAGAAGAGAGAGAGAGAGAGAGAGAGAGAGAGAGAGAGAGAGAGAGAGAGAGAGAGAGAGAGAGAGAGAGTTAGATAGATAGATAGATAGAGAGAGAGAGAGAGATAGACAGATAGGTAGATATATATATATATATATATATATATATATATATATATATATATAGATAGATAGATAGATAGATAGATAGATAGAGATAGATAAATAGATAGATAGACAGAAACGGGTTATGCACCGTAGACATAGCTGTGTGTGTATATTGTCATGCACGCATGACCGCTTGTATATATATATACACATCCAACACGCGGATATCAATACTACCCAATAACTCGAGTCCCTGATTGAAAGATCCAATTTTATTTCTCTCGCATATAAATATCAATAACTAATGAACGTGCGCCCGACTACTGATAACTTGCCGGCGAGAAATGATCAGCTAATTTGCATGTACGATCATTTGCTGTCATATTAATTAGCCTCAACGAAGACAGATACTCGGGCCAGATAATTGGAGCTCACTTGCAAAAATCGAAAGTGATTTTACAGGTCTCGATAGCCGCTTTATAACAATTAATAGAATTCTGATGGGAGCCCTTGATATCTGGTAATGAAGCTCGGGGAAATATGTGCGACCCCTGTGTGCGTGTCGGGGATATGTTGACGCGCATACACACACACACACACACACACACACACGCGCACGCGCACGCACACGCACGCACGCGCACACACACACACACACACAAACACACAACACACACACACACACACACACACACACACACACGTATAAAGCATACATATACCTGTCATACACGCACACCAACACCAAATTAAATATCAACCCTCCCCACCCCCCAAAAAAAGAAAATGATAATAATGATAATAATAATAGTAATAGTAATAATGATAATAATAATAATAATAATAATAATAATAATAATATTAATAATAATAAAAATAATGATAATAATAATAATAAATAATATTAGTAAATATATATATATATATATATATATATATATATATATATATATATATATATATATATATATAAACAGAAAACCGAAACTAATATTTACACGATCGAAAATCCCCTCCCAAGATATCGCAGCATCGAACGTGATCAGGATTGAATAGAATTTATATAACAGCATCAATCTCAACAACGAAAAAGATCTTAAGGTTAGTCTGTATAAAATACGATGTTTGGATGTTGTGGTGATGTTGTGTGGAGGTCGAGAACACGATTTAACACTTGGGGTAAAAAGGAGGAGGAAAAGGGACTGATAGAACACTTAAAAGAAAGGAAAAGAAAAAGAAAAACGTTGTGATTTTTACAAGGTCGAGATTTTAGAAACGTTGCAATTTAATGCTGTTTAGGATGAAAACGTTGCAATTTAATGCTGTTTAGGATGAAAACGTTGCAATTTAATACTGTTTAAGTTGAAAATGTTGCGATTAAACAATGATGAGACTGAAAAACGTTGCGATTAAACGCTGATGAACTCTGTAAACGTTGTCATTTGACACGTTGCGATAAAACGATGATGAAGAAAAAAAAAACGTTGCGATTTAACTGATAATGATAACAACAACAACAACAACAATAACAATAATAAAACATTGTGATTTAATCCTGTTGAGATCGAAAAACGTTCCACGTGATGAGAAAAAAAAAAACGTTGCGATTTAACTGATAATAATAATAACAACAACAACAACAATAACAACAGCAACAACAACAGCAACAATAATAATAATAATAACAATAATAAAACAATGTGATTTAACCCTGTTGAGATCGAAAAACGTTCCAATTTCAGGCTAATGATATCGAAAAGGCGTTGCGATTTTACACTGACGAGATCGAAAAAACGTTACGGCAAGTCCTTACTCAAGAAATAATGCTTTTGAGAGGAAGTGTTTGCTAAAAATAGTATTTCGTTATTTATGATGTGTGTGTTATGCTGCTTGAGACGAACTGGCGTGGTTTGTGT